>NC_064538.1:31740705-32040705 GCF_023856365.1 Brienomyrus brachyistius
CAGGCTGAAGGTGACCAATTGGGTGGGAAGAGCAGAAATTTCATCTAGATGCAACTGTGTGCAGTGGTGAAGATTTCGGTATGACAGGCCACTATGGAGAAAAGTTACCAGAGGAAGCAGTGTATTCTAATGTCTAATATCTTCTAATGCAGATGAATTTGCAAAGAGGATTTTCATTGAGAAGGCAACCAGACTAAACAAGTCACATGTTGAAATACTACAGGTAGAAGTAAGATCCTGTGCTGTGGAGCTGAATTCACATAGATCCGTCTCCGGTCTCCTGTGTGCGATGCTTCTCAAAATGTGATGGCATGTAAGGAAACCTCTTTGTATTCAGGCAATGAATAACCAAAGTGCAGAGTGGCATACAAAAAGGCAAGTTGCTCTTTATTCCCTGTTCTTAAATAACAGATTGCAAAGCAAATGGAGCCATTCCACCCTCCGTCCCTGTCAAAAACGGGGTCAACATTTCCCCTGACGGTCTGTCATGAGTGAACACTTTTAACCTGAATGTGGACATTTATGTCAAGTTTGCCATGCACTCCACCTGTCCCAAATGAGAAGCGTTTATTCGTAGCTTTGTAGTGTGTCAGCAAAACAGCTCGAGAAAGCCCTCTGTGATTCTTGTATCGCACCCTAGCCAGTCATGCTCATTTGCAGAAGTAAAACCACAGTGAAAGCCTCTATTGTTCCTCTGTCTCAATCAATAAAACATATGCTCAGCTTTTAAGGGTTCTCTGAATAATTAATCGCACTGTTTCCTTTTATCTGCTGGTTCTCTAAAAAAGATCAAGAAGCGTCATCTCTCAGCCACTTTGAAACGCCTCTTTTTATCCACCCCGTGAGACAAAAAAAAAATGTAAAGACACGAAGTCACAAAGGAACCATGTTGATAACACTTCTTATATATATATATATATATATATATAAGAAGAAACTCACTGTTCCTTGTTTTGTTAAATGATCCCTTTTAATATGCAGTAAGTAATTCACTGAGTGAACTTTTTTCACAGGGATTATTTGTGAAATTAAGTGAGAAGAGCAGTCTAATCATTCTGCTTGTTCAGCAGTATGGAGTATAGGAGCTGTGTGTGTGTTGTTTTGTGTACTATGGGGAAAAGTATGTACTTTGTAACATAGTAGGGTGCATTTTATGATGGCCTGAAGCAGTGCCCTTCACAGTTTGCCCCTCCATGCCCTGTACCCTTGGGGACTTGCTTTAAATTAGTGACCCTGACTGGATGTGTGCTTATTGAAGATGGATGGATGGAATCAGAGCTAGTTAATCTCCCCCCAGCTAATACATTAATAACTCAGTAGTCAAAAAAAATTAATAGCACTGAGCTTGCAGTGCAGGTGGGAAAAAGATCGTTTTGCAAGCAGAAGGAGCATGTGCTCCAGTCAAGCCGTGCTTGACTACTGCTTAATATGATGTTTTATAGACTGAAATGTCTACGTACTTCAGTGTAAATGTATACTAATATAGCGTGTCATATGGGAAATGCTTAATGTCCCTTTTGCTGACATTGCACCAATATCCCAATTTGTTATTTAAAATTGTTTTTTAAGCTTGATGATAAAAACTAGAGTTGTGGTATGATGTAGACTTATATAAACAATTGACGAGAAATGTATTGCAATTTCTCACAATGAATTCACTTGCTATAATTCTTTAAAAACAGAACTTCACCCCATGCAGATGCACTAGCATTATCACCTACAGAGAAACAAGTCATGCATAATATTAGGTTTTTTCATTTGAGAAGCGATGACTTTCAGAATAAGCCGTTGCTCATTTCACTGATAATTTACAGACATATTTTAATATAGCCAGACATCTGCTTATATTTATTTGACTATAAAGAAGTAATCCTATTAAAGTTTGTCCATAAGTCTGTGTAATGCCCACCTCAGGCAGTTTTTTGGATATTACAGAGACCACTCTGTGATGTTTATGAAATGAATATTTTGACCGAAATGTTGCTCATTCAGATCCTCAACGGAGGTATTTTGCTTATAGTCTTGATGCAAAGCCCAGTTATCACAATATAAGGAAATATAGCTAATCATATAAGCCTAATTGGTTTCTTTTCAAGCAGCTGCATTCTGAGGTTTGGTCAGCTGGCAAATAATGTTACTTTGAAAGGCATTAAGTTACCCAAACAGCTAAGAAAAGACTAAGGATATAACTCAGTATACAACAGCGTTTGAAAGGTAGTCTGGATACAATGTTAAAACAATAATGACATTTTATTGAAATAGGGTAATCTTAAGTTCCATTAAGTGTAATAACTGCAACCATCATACGGAAACAGCAGCAAAATGAGGTGACATTAAATTTAACAAATCAGGAGAACAATTGCTCTGTAATACACACTATTTGCACTTTTGTGATGACCCCAGTTCAGGGATCAGGTCATGTGACCTGAGTCAGCTGTGACCCTGTGGTCAGAGTGGATAATAAGATGAGATGGAACATTATCAATCCCCATGGGGTGGAATTTCTTTTTCCAGTATCACAGAAACCCAAGGATAACAGAAGTTAGAAGACGATAAATTCATCAAAGTAATGAGTAATAAAATAAACATACAAGTAATAAAATAAAGAATAATTAAGAGAACTGTGTAAAACAATATATCACTATTATTGAAATGAAAATTAATTAATTATTTTACCTCTGACAGTCTAATGGATTGTTCCTTTTCAAAAGTTTTCCCTAAATTTACAAAGTCAGTGTTACATAGCTAATTGATACCCAGAGACCACATTAAAAAAGTCTTTGGTCTGCTGATAGCAAAGAAAGCCCCAAAGTGTTCTTCCCATTCCCGATAAACTTGGTAAGGTGCCAGGTTAAAGGTCAGTCCAGTCACCGGTTTGTCTGCATTTTGCCTTTTCCTGGGACATCCATCAACAAGCACTGACTGCTAAAGCTCTCCATGAGCAGGTTTCCAAGAACATTTACTGCTGCAGATCGGTTTTATTTTCAACGTCTCAAAAAAAAAAAAATTAATTCCCAAGATGTTGTGTATGAAAGTGACTGCACAATTCCATGCATGTGATCACTGGGCTTTCCGCAACTGAAGCTGTTTGTCCCAGTCCTTGCTGTTAATCTGCATTCACTTGCTGAAATATTCAATATCATTATCTTTATACAAGCTCATAGGACTGAATAGCTCTTTGTCGGTGATGTTTTATTAATTTGCTCACATAAAATAAGATGCATTGCTTTGGCTGGCCTCCCCACCCTGGTTTCATTCATGCTTAACAAGAATGAATCTTTTTGGAGCCCATTTTGTTTTCTCTTTTGAGGCTAGCCAAACACCCCCCTCCCCCCCACACACACCAACACAGAGCTTAAAACACCTATGAAAGTTTTCAGTACTTTCCCAATATTTGTCATCTGGATGGTAATCATTAATCAATAAGCTGTATATTAAACATGCATGCATTACATGCAGTAAACATAAACAACTGATTTTCCCCTATACATCTCACCCAAGCGGACTCTCTCCTATCTTTCCATGAATCATTACATTCTGTGTCACGAATATATTGGTACATGTTTAGAATGCTGCTCATTTTTTTTGCGATATAGCTGTGATTAATATTTAATCTTACACTGTTATGTTTAACTCTGCCAAATGGCAGCTAATAGATATTGTTTATTTTTGTTTTATGTTTTTTGATAATGTGTTCAGTTCTTGGAGATAGCATACATTTTGTTGTACAGTGACAATATTGATATTCTATTTTACATAACTGCTAAACAAGTAACAATGTCTAGAAGTTGCCTGAGGATAGATCCTGTTAGAGGAAATCAGAGACAATATCCTGTCAGATCACAGGCAGCTACTCTCTAGGATCATGTTACCTCAGCATAATCAATTCACCGTCACTGTAAGCAGAAAGCTCTGAACCCTGATTGTTTGACATTCGCTTTATTTACGGCTCGCAGTGTAGCGGCTTATGTTCCCTTTTCCTTTCTGTTTTCGAAAGAAAATATTTAACAAAAACATGAAAAAAATCTATTCTGAAATCAGTGCATAGGGCACAGATTACATTACAAAACTATATAGTTGCAGATACACACAGCCTGTTGCGAACGGTTTCTCTGAAGGAGAGCCTTCCATAGTTACACTACTCCAAATTATAGGTGCGCATTATCGCCTGTGCAGCTTCCCAGACGTCACTAATCACTAGCGACCAAAACACATGTGTTTCAAAACAATTTTTAATTTAGCATAAAACATTTCTGTAAAAATGTGTATTTAATGCAGCACACATTTACTTGCACACACATAGTCGCTGTACTTATCTAATCACAATGTCAAAACTGTCCTTCTGACCAGTGTTATTTCTCGCATCCAAGTAGCTATATAACTCTGTAATGCGAGAATACTCCTGCCAGGATACCCCAGCCTGACTGTCCCTTCCTCTGAAAGATACTTGTATATTCATGACTGAGACTGAAAATAATGACAAAGGTGTCACTGGCACTAGTGACAGTTGTGGCACCAGTGACAGGATGAGCGTAACGAAGACGCGCGTCGTGTTGCCGATGGCACAGTCCCACTAGGACTGGTACGAGCTGTGATGCACGACATCTGCGCTGTCAGATGCAGAGCCTGAAAAAACATCGGGGGGGCAGTGTCGTTTTCCCAGCCCCAACTCTTTAACTGGACAGGACTTCACTGCCTCCCCCCAGGGTGGTTGTTATGGTTATTTGGCAGGGAGTCCCTGAGGATGTCACTATAGGGGCAGGGCAAACAAAAGGCCGTGTTTGAGTATATCAGAGTATAAAACAAATATGTATTTTTCTCGCACCGAGGAGCACAGAGCACCACTTTTGTGCGTCCCCCGTGAAGGATACGTCTGTGTTTGTGCCTCTGCTTATCTGTATGACTCTTTCCATGGTGGCTCCTGTCCTGACAATAACTAACAATGCCTTGCACGCTTTCTGATTCAGTCTATATACATATATAATATACATACATATATATATATAATATACATACATATATATATATATATAATATACATACATACACACACACACACAGTACTGTGCAAAAGTCTTAGGCAGTCCAAAGAGATAAAGCTGTTTATCCGGGTAGCAAGTGTACTTTGACTTAGAACAAAAAACACAATTTAACATTAGAACATGTGCAAATTCAGAGTAACACAATAAAAACTAGTAATAATTTCTCCTGTTTTCTAAAAAGTTACTGATATCTAGTTGGATGGCTAGATGAACACCACTTCAGTTCCCAAACTTCTCCTCAGGGGCACCTCAGCTGTTCCATGGTTTTGTTAAATTTCACCAACAGCTCAATTAAATAATTAAATATATTGGTTTAAAAAGTCAGTGACAGATTGACTAGCTGTATGAGGTGTGCTAGTGGCCAAGTCAAACAATACATGGCTGCACTGGACGGTCACTGCAAATACTAGGATGATTTTAGCAGAGGTTCTGAAATGGTTAAACAGACACACTTTGACAGGCATAATATCATAGTTTTACACCAAAACGAGGATAATCTAAACATCGTTTTCTTTGCCTGCCTAAGACTTTTGCACAGTACTGTGTGTGTGTGTGTGTGTGTATATGTATGTATGTACAGTGCTCAGCATAAATGAGTACACCCCCTTTGAAAAGTACGAATGTAATCAGTAGCTCAATGAACAAAAGAATAACTTCCAAAATTTTCACAAGGCTGAGTTTTATTGAACACTTGTTTAACTCCATAACATGAAATTAAGGTTAATAATATAACTTAGATCACAAAATCTTCAGTTTTACTCAAATTGGTTGAAGCAAAAATGAATACACCCCACAACAAAAAGTACTACATCTAGTATTTTGTATTACCGCCGTGATTTTTAAGGACAGCACCAAGTCTTCTAGGCATGGAATGAACAAGTTGGCGACATATTGCAACATCTATCTTTTTCCATCCTTCAAGAATAACCTGTTTCAGAGCCTGGATGCTGGATGGAGAGTGATGCTCAACTTGTCGCTTCAGAATTCCCCACAGGTGTTCGATTGGGTTCAGATCAGGAGACATACTTGGCCATTCAATCACCTTCACCCTGTTCTTCTTCAGAAATGCAACAGTAGCTTTAGATGTGTGTTTTGGATCATTGTCGTGTTGGAAAAGTGCACGACGACCAAGTGCATGGAGAGATGGCAGCATCTTCTCCTTCAGTATAGAGCAGTACATTGTTGAGTTCATGATACCATCAATGAAATGCAGCTCCCCAACACCAGCAGCACTCATGCAGCCCCACATAAGGACACTGCCACCACCATGCTTCACTGTAGGCACCATGCATTTTTCTTTGAAATCCTCACCTTTACGACGCCATACAGTTTTGAAACAAGTAGTTCCAAAAACAGGGATTTTTGTCTCATCACTCCAGAGTATAGAGTCCCAGTAGTCTTCATCTTTTTCCGCATGGGCCCTAGCAAATTCTAGGCGTGCTTTTTTGTGCATGGGCTTTAGGAGAGGCTTCCTTCGTGGACGATACTCATGCATGCCATTCCTCTGCAGTGTGCGCCGTATGGTGTCACGGGAAACGGTCACTCCAGTTTGGCTTTCTACTACTTTAGCTAACTGCAGTGAACTTGCATGGCGATTTTCTTCAACCCTTCTCATCAGCAGACGCTCCTCTCGAGATGTTAACTTCCGTGGACGGCCTGGACGTCGCTGTAAGATCGTTGCACTTCCATCTTTCTTAAATTTTTGGATCACTTTTGCTACAGTATTTTGACTGATAGGTAAAGCTTTGCTGATCTTCTTGTAGCCCTCACCTTTTTTGTGTAAAGAAATGATTGCCTTTCTCAGATTTTGTGACATTTCTCTTCCATGTGGAGCCATTGCTGACAGCATGAAATGGGAAGGGCTTTTCTTTGTTAAGTAATGCCCTTTTATAGTCACCTGTCTGCTGGACACCTCTTAAATGAATCATTAGACTCACCTGTGGTTGAATGCCTGTTAATTAGAATTTTGTAGTCTTAAGTGTGGCTTTTCTCCTAAGACTATAATTGGGGTGTACTCATTTTTGCAACATGGGCTTGAGTGAATTTGTTAGGAAAATCACTTTTTTGTGTGTGCAAATCAACAAATCTTGTTTGCAATCAATGGCCCACATTTGTGAGAGTATTTTGTAATATAGTATCTCATAGAAAATGTTGATTCTGAAAGGAAACTAAAGGTTTTCTGACAAATGTAGTGGGGTGTACTCATTTATGCTGAGCACTGTATATATATATATATATATATATATATATATATATATATATATATATATATATATATCCATCCATTTTCCAAACCGCTTATCCTACTGGGTCGCGGGGGGTCCGGAGCCTATCCCGGAATATATATATATATATATATATATATATATATATCACACACATACATACATGCATAAAAACATGTATTTATATATGTATGTGTAAATATATAAATATGTAGAGTTTTTATGTTTTAGAATAGTTTTATTTTTTTTAAGTACTCAAAGCATGAACCGGTTTCATATATAGAATATTCTCTCTCTCATATCTAAGTTGTGCAGTAATATGTATGTGTGTGTGAGTGTGAACATGCGCCTTGCCCGGACTTCCCTCCCATCCAGGGTGCCCTGCTGTCTTGTGCCCTGTGCTACCTGCAATTATATCCAAGGACTCCCACAGCGCTGTACTGTTGGACGAGGAATTTCCCAGTAACAATCTAAATTAGAGTAATTTGTGTTGTGTATATATTCACAGAACTATTGTAGTACAATTTAAAGAGATCTTGATAAATTGACTTTTTTTTGCTAATAACATACTTCCTGATGATTAAAACGTTAAAAGGCACTGTTGATAAAAGCAGTTCTCCAGTCACAAAAATAGTCCATTTCACAAACCCTTATCTAAAGCAAACATGATGTAACTCAGATTAAACCTCCCATACCATTCATTCATTTTAAATAAATGAAAAGATAAAGTGTAAATACACTCGATGGTATATGTCAAGTCTTCCACGCTGCTGTTAATGTTTGCTCTTCTTCCAAATAGGTAAATTCATGGATGGCTTCTTGAGTATCGTTGGCATGGTGGTTTGGAAGAATGACTTCAGTGTAAGAGAGATTGTGCTTGCCACTTGCAGCATCCATCAGACCAAGCAGGCCCCCTTTCAGTCAATGGACCTGTTAGATCTCCGCATGGACTCAGGCTGTCCATATTGCTTCTTTTGCCATGCTCATTAGGAAGCTTCCAAAGTGAAATCAATCTTGCTTTGTGTGATTTCGAGTGTGAGTGTCCGTTTCCATCTGTGTGACCACACAGGGAGAACATAAGTGACAGTGAAGAAATTATTCCGTTAAGTACTGATGACATTTATTCATTTATGTTTTTTAAGTCAATCACAGCCAGGCAACAGATGGGAAAGTGCAAGCAAACATGATTGTTTGGCAAATAAGCTAGTAAATTACGTTCATCGTGAGCCCATGGAATAGCAGAATTTGAATCCTTGGAAAATCCTTCCAGATGCTATATTTGTATAACAGAAAATCCATTGAGCCATCACCTCTTATAAAAAGTTGTCAGTAACACTTTATGGGAAATTTTCATATGACCATCTGTTCAACATGATCAGTTATAAATATCTCTGTCTATGTTATGGACAAGGGTGGTATGGTGGTGCAGTGGTTAGCACTTTTGCCTCACACCCGGGTTCAAGACTCCGCCTGGGTTGCATGTGTGTGGAGTTTGCATGTTCTCCCCATGTCGTCATGGGGTTTCCTCCGGGTACTCCAGTTTCCCCCCACAGTCCAAAAACATGTTGAGGCTAATTGGAGTTGCTAAATTGCCCGTAGGTATGCATGTGTGAGTGCATGGTGTGTGAGTGTGCCCTGCAATGGGCTGGCTCCCCCATCCTGGGTTGTTACCTGCCTTGTGCCCATTGCTTCCGGGATAGGCTCCGGAACCCCTCGCAACCCAGTAGGATTAGCGGTTTGGAAAATGGATGGATGGACATTGCTGGAAAGTAAATGCCAGATGTAGGCCTGCAGCTATCGATTATTTTAGTAATCGAGAATTCTACCGATTATTCCATTGATTAATCGAGTATTCGGATAAGAAATACTTATGATTGCTCTTTGTCTTATTAAAGAGCAATTGAAACTATTCTTAAAATGAATAACTCATTTTTAATAATACAACAACTGGCAAAAGAACTAAACCCTTTTAGTGCATTTATGTACATATTTGTTTTGCTTTTTAAAAGAAAACACTTTCTTAAATGCAAAAATAAGTAAAATGATGTCAAATAAAATTACTGAAAAAAGGTATACGGGGCCTTTACTCTCTGTGTTCTTGTACATTTATAGGAGGAATAAAAAAAAAAGTTCTGACAGGATTGTATCTCCTGGATGAGGTAGAAATGCTGTGTGCATGTTCGTGTGTGTAAGTGAATGTGAGTGAGAGTGTGTGTGTTTAAGTGTGTTAGAGAATGAGTGTGTGTGTAAGCCTTTAAAGGAGCATATGTGACCCATCACCATGAAATGAGTCTTATGGGTGAAGTTCTACAAGTGCGACTTAAGACTCATTTCGTGGCGACAGGTCATATATGTAGCGGTTGGATAATTTAGTGTCTGAGTTTCACTGGCCCAATGCTGTTGGGGGAGGGCTGGGGTGGGTAATTTTTTTGTTAAATTTATAATATTTATATTATTATAATTGTGTAATGTTATTCATATTAATCTAAATATGCAGAATAATATTACTAAAGCCTTTTAAAAGATCTAATTGAGTACACCCCATGCTCCCCTTTAGACTTACCCCTGCACGCTGCAGGTATCATTGCGACAAAGTGTAACGGCTGCTGTAAGTCTGCTGCAAGTTGCCAAATTTAAATATTGTGTCAAACTAAGCTAACATCTGCATACAAACAGCTTCTGTTTTAACTTGTATAGCTTTACTGTAGCTTTGCTGCTGTGGAAGACAAACGGCGGTGGATGGGAGCAGCTGAAAATTTTTTTTTGAGGAAAAATAGGGGGTGCTCATTATACTTTTTTTTATTCACACACAGGCCCATAAATCCGTTTCTATCGCAGGTCTATTTTAGCCGCGAATGTGAGTGAAGCACTCCCACTTACTTTGTATATTGGCTCTGCTCTGTGGACTGGATGCATAGACTGGATGCTTTCTGTTGAGATGTTGAATCATTAATGTTGTGCTATTGTGGTGAGCTAATTCGGATTTACAATGGACACGCTGTACGGTATTCTCGCTTTTCTTTTGTTTGAATTGGCCCCAAACTTTAGACATTTTTCATCTTTTCCTCTGACTTTCCTCACTATTTTCCTGGTCTTTCTCCATTGCACCATCAAATCAAGCCTGCTACAAGTAATGCAGTGTAAGCACACTGCGACAGTAATAATTCTCAAACACGCTGATCACTAAGCAGTACATAGTCATGCGGATTACACGAAGCATTGAAGCAAAGTATTTGCATCAAGTATTTTTTGTAATCGAGTTATTCGAGTTACTCGATGAATCGTTGCAGCCCTAGTCAGATGTTTGATCAGATTTACCAGCTGCAACATATAAGTTGCCACTGTGTTGTTGCATCTTTAAAGTGACTCTGTTGTCATTTTGCCTACTTACAAAGGATGGAAAGTCATAGTTGGGATAAACCTATATTGATTTTAATGGGCTCAGTAAATGAGAAGCTATATAATTGTGGGTGGTCAAAATCAGAAATTCCTCCTGGCAACCTTGGAGGCCTGTGACAAAATGGGCGAGCAAGGAGGCATTTTGCAGCTATTGAACTGAATTCAGAATGATTTCCATGGCTGCATGGTCACCAGCTCCAAAGGTTAAGCATCATCCAACTGACAGTCAGGCATTTCTGCAGATGGGTCCGGGCATGATGCTGTTCAGCTTTGTCAATGCTGTATGCCTTCCTTAAATGTTAAGGAGGCTTCAGAGTCTTTTTTGTATGATCTAGCTAAACTTGGAACAGTCATATAACATGCACATCCAGCGGAAGTAGACAGAAACTCAATATCTTCTGCATTTTGCAATCCGTTAAATCCTGCAATCTGTTTTCATCTCGTCGCAGTGTTACACCACTTAAAATGCAATTTGCGCTGCAAATTATTAATGGATGTTTTAATGGATGTATAAGATTTTTTGCTCGCTGTAAGACTGCTGTTATTTTGTAAGCAATGTTTTGATGGTTTCTGCAGTAATTGCATTTCTACAAGATGTGCTGAGCAGATAAGTAAAGATGATTGTTCTGCAAAGTATTAAATATTAGGTATTCTCATGAAAACTGCTAAACATGTCCTAGCTGTGTTTTTCTCAGTTTTGCAGGTATAACATATTTCCCTAGTTTTAGGACTGCTTTTAATGTGTCTAGTTATCCTTTTGCAGCGATGAGTGATGTGTCATTTTGTGCGGAAATAAATTAATGGATTAGCACATAAGCTAGCAAAGTTTTGTTAGGATTATGTTTGTTAAAAACGAATAAATCACCATTCACTGTAACTGCCAAAGACAGACTGTCAAACGTTACTGTATGCTACTGCACTTGAGGTGTCTCTTCAGCCTAATTTCACTTTCAGTTTAATTTATTCAAGCTACCTTTTAATGTTTTACAGTATCCTTTTGCAGCAACAACTTTTCGAGACATGGGGGGGCATGGCTGACAGGCTAGGGGGGGGGTCTTCTATCCATGAAGATCTGAGAGAGCAGATGTTCAATGCTGTGGTGGCCAGTCAGCTTAGGTTTCCTTTTGACATACGTGATTTTGTATGCCGAACTGCCCACCTCTGAATGTTTTATATATAGTGCGAAATGGCAGCAGCTTTCTTTTGTTGACTAGGAGTCGCCGCCTATACCAGCAGCCTGTCATGGGGCTCATGCAATGCGGCCGTGCCGGCGTTTTTCTGACAAAATAAGTTTTCTGTGGAGCAAAGTAGTCAGACGTCCTGAAGAGACTCTTTGCCTTTGGAGGAGTCTGCATGTCACAGAAAGAACTGCAAGCTTGTAGCCGTGCCTTATGATAATATGTCCTGTACTACGTCCAGAGTCACACAAATGTTTATAAAAGCGTTTCTGTTTCCCATGTATTTCACTGGAAGGAAAAGGAGCGGAAGGGACGTCCCTTTCAGCAGCTGTATATAAACCATCAGAAAATACACTGTCCTTTATGAAATTTTTACTACGAATTGAAGAACATAAGAATGAAAATTGACTTGATATTGGAGTCTCATCATCTGGTTGTAAAGCATGTCACGTGCCAGAAGATTTCAGGTTTAATGTAAGAAAGACCCATCCCAATGATTAATTCTATAATGTTAGCATGCCTGGTGGGGCTGGACAGCCATTTGACCTGGGTCCCCCAGAGGTTTTTTTTTTCTCCTTACTCAGTAGTTGATTCCTCTTCTCCACTGTCTTCTGGCATTTTTTCTTTCCTGGTTCATACACAGTTTTCTATAAATGCTGTAGTAATGCATTGCCACAAACCCCTGTCAAGTGCCTTGGGCCAACTCTGTTGTGAAAGGCACTATATAAACGATTAATTCAGTTTAATTTATGGGTCAGAATCATGTCATATTGAAAGAGAACATTTATCAACTCTCTGACCTGTTGACCATCACCAGCGTTCCTTACAGTGGTCTGGATGGGAGGCCACCTTCCCAGTTTATTTCCAGTAACACATGCATCCCATTTTGTGACTTGCAGATCTGTAGGTTTTAAGCAGCCAGCTAACCTGTGATTCAAGGATTTATTTTTCCTAGATGTAACTTTAAGTGCTAATAAATGCACGGTACACTTTCCTGGATTGAGCAATAATACTCCAACCTCATTAGTTCAAGATTCTTTAATTGTCACATAAGTTATACAAAGTATAACACATACAACAAAGTGTCACAATACACTTTACTGGACAGAGCAACACTTTACTCTTATTGCACTTTGCCATATTTTCTAATGCAGCTGTTTCATTTACAGTATTTTTGCCATATATCTTTCTTTCAGCCTTTTATTCATTCTTTTCATATTTATTACATAATTATGGAGCTCTGCGACTCCTAGTTATGTCTGCCTTTGTGTTGTGTTGTCTAATCCCTTTACACATTGCATGCCTGCTTGAATAGCATGAGCAAGATTTTCTATTTACTGATATCCAAAAGGCACATAAAGGACTTTGATTTTGATTTAAGTGCTGTTCTGTTTGCTTGTGACAGTGTTGTTGATAAATATTTGTTTAGCTAATAATTTAATAATTTTGTATTAAATATTTACCTATTAGTACTTGTACTCATTTAATCTATTTTCTAGACTTAATAGCACATTTATAACTTTCAAAGGGTGTGGGAACACACCAAGGTATTTGGCAAAGATAATAAAGAAAAAGATGTGGGTATAGGCAAAAAAATGATTGAATTTTAAAGCTGAGACTTCTCATTTGAGAGATTTGGAATCCCTCTTACTGTTTATATTATATTTAGTGGACTTGAAACAATAATAATGAACACTTAATGAATAAAGTATAAAAACGTGCCTGTGGATGGCTTATACAGAGAAAGGCCCCTGGACGGTTCTCAGGTATGCAGCTCACCGGATTCTGTGATTAATTTAATGCTGTGAATTCTTTATGGATATTTCTTTGCTTTCTTTTATATTCCTCATGTGCCACTGAGATCTGAGTCTTTTTAGCATATGTAGCACTTGGCTTTAGCCCCAGAATACTTTACGCTTTCGCCTCCTGAGATGGACCTGCCTTGCTTATACCATTATGTGATCTCACTTCACTCAGAAAGCTTGACATTGTCTCAGTGATTAATGTTCCATGATTTAAAAAAAATTACCGAATCATCATAACGTGGATTAGCATTAACTTGTCGGATATTAACTTGTTTTGTGTAGATTCTCATCTATTTTTGCAGATATTCCGCTCATTAGATGGCATGTTTTCATGTACCTTGTTGCTCACAGACTTCATTTAGTTTTAATGAATGGAAGGTAATCAGAGAGATATGCAGTTTGTGAAATATGAGAACAATTAAACAATTAACTGCAATTATACACATAGATTAATTCTGTTTAGTAGTTGGTGCTTTAACTATATTATGTAAATTGTTTTGTTTGTAGAGATGAAAATAATTACAAAAATTATTTAGTTTAGCATTCTTTAACGAGGTAGTTATTTTGAATATAAAATGGAGAATAGCCTGTATGAAAAATTAAATGTGCTTAATGAATACTGAGATGTTGTTACATTGCATTGATCACTAAGTGGTTTTTATTTTTAATACAAAAACCAAGGAGGCGCTGGTGAAACAGCATCAGATTCTGTTGTTTTACTACAAGGCAGATGAAATGGCAGCCGCAGCCTTTGACTCCGAGTACGCTTTCACATTTCCCATGTGGTCAGTAGGAGAGCTGCATTTGCGCAGCCAGCGCGTGTGCCTCATAGCCCTGTCTTACTGAGGCAGGAAGTGCAGAGACTTCATTTGACTCTGGGGTATTGCAGGGGGCTGAATTGGGAGGCCACCAACCTGTCTAGGAGCCTGTTATGCTCCTTTGCACTTTGAGAGCTTGATACAAAGCAATAATCACTGTACAGTACACTTTCCTGGAAAGAACGATACTGTGCACTTTATTCTGTCTTATTCCCTATTACAGCCACCTCTTTTGCATTTATTTCTCATATCTATAATATATGCCATACCTGTTTCAGCCGTTTCTTCGAATTTGCTTGTATTTATTCCATAAATATCCACTTCTGTAGTCCTAGTTTTACATCTGCTGTGATGTTTTGTGAGTGCCTTTATGTTGTTTTGTGCTGCCTAATCCTGTTACATGTTACTGGATAGTACAAGTAAGAATTCCTATGTACTGATGTACAAAAGACAAAGGATCTTGAATCTTGATATTATTAAAAGGAAAAAAATTATGATCGCATGTGTGAACCCCTTTCACTGCAATATGAGGAGGGCTCTCAGTATAGGCAGCAAATCAGAGCCCCGATCCCACAAGGACACCCAAGGTCTGTGTGTGTGATCTATATGAGTCATTGGATGAATGCACTACATGTGGCATGTGTGTAGGGAGGGGGGACACTTGAGCTACTAATGCATCCTCGTAATGGACCCATTTGCAAAAGCAGGAAAGTATTATATTACCCCTAAGAAAAGATCAGCGCATCTTTCCCTTAGACAGTCAAATGCCAGCCCCTGCACTGCCAAACTGTGCAAACCCTTCCAGGATAACTTAGCAAAATAAAATAATTAAGAAGAACACCACTGACATGGCATGAATTAGAATCATCCCTAGGTTGCACTAAATGAAGCAAAGAAAGAATCAGTGCTTGTCAGAAACTCTCTAGGTGGAGACTTGCTGCTTTTTTGTAGCATATATAGGGATAAAATATGAGAAACACAAGAGATTGGTGAGTATGGATGAAAATAAAGGCACACATACAACAGACAGGGAGCAGAGGTCATTTTTCATAGCCGTAGGAGTTAAACACGAGCGTGATTAGTGAAAGTGGAGAACGTGGCCACCCCACCTCATCCCTCGCTGGTGAGCATTTCTCAGGGGCCAGAAAAGACAAAAGGGGAGAAGGAAGTCGGTTCTTCTGTAATCTTTACCTAATCCCCTTCATTTTTTTTTTTATAATCGTTCTTTCTCTGCTGTCAGACCCTGCGGCCATGTATCCCCACAACACACAGAAAGTGAGGTGAAAAAAACCTGCTAGCCAGCACCCACACATCCACAGGGGGAGATAAATCGTTCAGGCTTCTTTTTGTGGTGTTAATGTCCTCTGAGGTCCATGTCTCCCAGCGGCGAATTTGAGCCAGGCTGATGATTACTGGAGTTAGGTGTGGCGAGCCTGGGCGGGCCCGGGGCTTTGTGTACCATCAGGGGAGCCAGCTGGAGGGTGTCAAGTTTCTGTTTGAATGGTCATCTTTGAGCTGGAGAGGCTGTAGGGAGGTTCGCTGGCCAGGGGAGTCTGAAAACACAGTTTGAACCACCCCAGATAAAACTTCATCATTGCTTCAGCCGTGAACTCATACATGCAACAAGGGAGCTGCTTGATCTCCAGCTATGGACTGTTCTTATCACTCATGCCCAGTTTTTATGGATATGCTTGTTGTCGTGAAGAAACATAAAGGAGTGATTTAAATGCTGAAGAGCAGGGAGTATGGGCCAGATTGCCACCGATACCGATGACCAGAGAACCCGCTTTTGGCAGTACCACATGCTATTCTTCATTGTTATGTGTACGTTTTAAATGATTTGTTACAGCTACTTGTCTGCATTAGCATTTTCTTTTTAAAACCTTAGTAGGACCAGTTAAAGTTGTGTTACATGAATTTTTGTGTGTTTTTTTAAATGCTACAAAATTTTTAGAAAGTTTTTTTTTTTTTTTGTAGAATTTTTATAAGTTTAGAAAATTGTTTAATTTTCTGATAGGTCATTTTCCATTTGATACGTTTGCCATTATTTGAGACTGAACTTTCCTTTGAGTAATTAGTTCTTATTGCAATTTCCCCTGATACTGTAACGGAAGACAGTACTTTTACGTAAGTGAGATTTACCTTCCCGTATCATTTAAGACACCTTATTGTAAATATTTAATATAGAATTTTTTTTTTTCGCTTGAGTGCAGATTTAAGTGAAAAATGTGCATGATTATATGAGCATATGGTGTTTGTGGATTGACCCCAAAGACATACCCAAGTGTGTAACGCCTGTCAATGTTCATTCCTCTCATCTCTCTACAGTTACCAGTAAAGTGCAGCCCACCAACTCGGACACCCTCCTCTCAGTGTCTGCCGCCAATGCTGTCTCCATCCCACCCAGCGTTTACCTCCCAGCCAACTTCAAACTCTCCAATGCTCAGCTGGCCTTCTTTTTACGAGAAATCAGGTCACCTTCGCAGGTCAACCAATACGGACACCCCCTACAGCGCTCCGAAAGCTTTGTCGTCTTCCAAACCAAGGAATTACCAGCAGTTAACATCACCTTTGGACCTTTTTCACAAGACCAGACCCTTTCAAAAGACCTCCTGCAGCCGTCCAGCCCCTTGGAAATTCCTAGTAGGCTTACAGTCAACTGGAAGGTCCGGGCTTTCATAGTGCAGACCAAGGTCTTCTCTAGCAACCCCAATGTCCAGGTGCTTTTCTACATTGCTGGCCGAGACTGGGATGACTTCAATGTCCTCAACAAGCTCCCTTGCGTCCGACTTCATGCCTTCAGAGACGTTCGTGAGATTAAGACGTCCTGCCGGTTACGTGGGAACCTGGCCCAGTGCCTGGCTCAACTGGAAATCCCTTCAAACTGGTTCAATGTCAATGTGGCCCCTCTTGGTCGACGCAAGGGTACCGAGGGGCTGGAACTGAGTGGAGAGACCCTGCAAGCGGAGCTGTACTACACCGTCCATGAACCGGATGCAAGTGGCGAGTGCGGGGATGGCTCTCCACGCCGGGGGGGATCTCGGGGAGAGATGCCCACACAGCACCCCCTGCTGCGCATTGGGAGCATCAGCCTGTACCAGCCCAACCAGGAGCAGATGGTGGTAGACAAACAGCTGGACAAGAACATGTTTCTGCGGCTGCCAGAGAAACCCCTGAAACCTGGAGAAACCCTTAGCATCTTCCTGTTCCTCGTGCCCAACTCAACCGTTGAGCAGTTCACACTCAAGTAAGTCTTATTTTACGCACATTATATTCTATGGTTACCATTATCAAGTCCATTTGACACTTAATTCATATGAAAAACAGACATAATCATCTAAAGTTTTTAATTGTAGATAAATTTATAAATTTTATATAAATATAGCATATATTTATATAATCAACCCTGTGGGTTAATTAAATTAGAGCTTACTATTGGAGAAACAGAATAACATAATGGTTTGTGGTAAAATTGGTTTCACTGTAAGCTGGTATCAGGATGCTGACTTTTCCAGGATTTGAGCTGTTTGTATATGTATCTGTATATTCCTTATTCAGCTTGCACAATCATTCCATGTGATTTCAGATATACAATATATGATAGACTTAATTGAATCTAGGGGGAATTTTTTGTGCATAAGCAAATAATAATAATAATGGATATTATTTAATGGATTATTAAAAAACATAGCACCAGGCTTTTGCAATATCAAGAATCCGAAGCTTCCTGACGTAAAGACCACAGGGAGGGTGTTGGTAAGCAAATGCAAAAGGGGTTACCCAGTGAATCGGCTGCTACGTCACACAAAGATGTGGTTCTATGGTTTTAAAAGGATATCGATCCACTTAAAGAAAAAATAATGTGTGTTAATTGACATCTGTCTGAATTAAATTTCGGGAGTTGACCTACTTCTTGTCGATTTCAAGCTTAGGGGATGTAATACCTGCCCTCTCTTTCTCACCCTTTGGATTTCAAACTTATTCCACTTCTCCATGATAATGAGGGTGCTAACATTGCTGGCAAAGAATTCACTGGAAGGATAGCCTTAAGCAACATTATATTTTTGACCCTATTTCCTAGTGTGAAAAATATAGTGGAGGGAGCTGACATTGGCTTTACACTTAGTGTTTTTTTTCCCTATAAAATGCTTTAAATTTGTTTTCACCAAATTCAGTTAGATAGTATATTTTTAGTTAGTATATTTTTGAGCATATTTTACCTGTTTCATAATTTTTAAGCTTCACTTTTGTGGTTTGAATTTTCTAAAAAATCACTTTTGCATTTTAAAGAGAGGGTAGATTTGCCTTCTGTTATACTGTGAATATATTCCTACTTGTTGAGAGGTGGGTGCAGATTCTGGGTAATAAACGTTATGATTTCCACACCTCGTGGCCCTTTGCTACTGGCTCAGTCTGCTCCAGCATACCGCCAGTGCCTTAGGGCACCTGCTTCTTTTAACAGTCAGGCAGTGTACTTGCAAGCAGCCACCGCTTAAGTATTTGTGCTTGTAAGAATTTCATAGCAGTAGCCCCAAGTCAATATCTGTCCCCAGGCCCCACCCTGTTTTTGGTGGTATTTCTTTAACAGTTTCTCATTGGCTTAAAATTAGTTATTTTTTACTTCCTGTTTATGGGAACATCTCTTCATCTCTCTGCTACTGTTTGAAAACACACACACTCTCACACACACACACACACACAAAATCAATTTTTCCTATAACACCTGTGGTCTTGTTCTCAAGTTCTGCATGTCCATTTAAAATGACCTCACTTTTCCTGTTACTTGGCAACAGCATTATAGACAGCAGTCCTTTCCTTAGCCCTCACTTTTGTCATCTTTCCATAATAACGTGAATATCACATACAAAGTAAGTTACTCTGACTGCATTAGTGTACCCGTGTTTCTGGAACGCATCATAATTTATTTTACATTTACATGAATGCAGTTACTCAAGTGTAGACCTGAAAAGAGAGGAAAGCAGGGTAGAGGTACAGCCCTCACATTGTCCTATATGGGTTAAATGCAGAGAACACATTTCGTTGTGTGCTGTGGTGTGTCAACAATGACAATTAACTAAATTCACTAATACCATGAGTTGCATAAGTACACAAGCACAAACATCTTGTCCCCTGTGTTCTTTATCCCAATTATAAGTTAGAATTAAAGTCAGCAATGGTTAAATCAGAATTCTCTTGACTTAATAAAATACTACTGTGGGTTGTAAAATAAACAAAAGCTCTGTGCCCTGTGATGGGCTGGCATCCCATCCAGGGTGTCCCCTACCCTTTACTGCGTGCAACAGGGTCAGCCCCCTTGTACTGGTTAAGTAAGATGGATGGATGGATTCATATATTAAATGCCCTAAATAAATAAGCAGGTGTTTTCTCACATTCAGTTTCTTTCACTGGTGTTTGAAGTGGTAATGACCTTTCTGTCTGTCGGTGGTGTCTTGCACCGTGTCTTGCTTCTTTTAGATGATTCTGCTGATTAGTCAAAGCAGAGCTAAAGAAAGAGTCGTCTATGCAATGAAACACGTAAACACTTGCTTTTCAGGTAAAATAACCAGTGAATTAAATATACTTCAAATCCACAGTAACAATGTCCCCAGAAAAACAAGAGATTCTGTGAAGTAGGTCTTTAAATATGAATTAATTCCAGTAAGTCTTTCTTCAAACCTGCTTTTCTTCCTTTGAGGACCAAGCCTTTCTTCTTCTGGTAGTGAAGTACATAACAATGGACTGACATGAAAAGCATGGGTGAAAATGGAAATGTCCCACAAATTTCTCTCTTTCTCTGATATCCGCTTCTAAAATGATTACAATTATCTGGGTTAAGAGATGCTTTCATGTTACTATGCAACTAATTTCCATTTAATGTCAATGCTGAATTTTTTTCTGTTACATCATATAGCTTAATAACTTCCATTTGTTAGTCCATTTTCTATAGAATACTAACTAAATGTATGTGATGGTTTTTGGTCAGTGATAATAAGAAGATATGGTGAAAGGTTTCACATTTTTATAACACAACTAAATATTTACCACACAAAAAGTTTACTGAAAGAGCAAGTAATTGCAGACAGGTTGTTTTCAACATACCTGACATGAGGATGAGAGGAGGCGATTGGATACAGCAAAACCATATGACATGAGGATGAGAGGAGATGATTAGATATGACAAAACCATGTGACATGAGGATGATAGGAAGCGATTTGATACAACAAAATCATGTGACGGGGATGAGAGGAAGTGATTGGATGCTGCCTTATTTACGTGTACAGAGAGAGGAAAATGACCTTGATGATACTATGTTTAACGTGGGATAATTAAATACCTTACGACATGTATGGCAACAGTTTGAATAAGTACAACGTGGCATATTTAGGTGCTTTTCTGTCTCAAATGTGCCATATTTTATTACAACTTTACCTTGTGTATGCCAGTTACTACGATAAAGAGATCTGTGAAAGCAGACTCTTGCAAGCTAAAATGAAAACTTTGAAGTTAAATATGCAGGAGCCAGTTTTAACCATTAAGATCAAAAGCTTGTAGTCGATGACTTCCTGTTAATTGATTGTAGATAGCTAGTAAAGCAGCTGGAAACTTGTTAGTAGAAACAAAGGGTATTTCGATAAAGAGTCATTAAGAACCCATTTATGTACAAAACAATTGCTAAAGAAACATTTGTTGCAATTAAGTAACCATGCATGTCTACATTTACATCTGTTTATTTAGCAAACGACTTTATCCAAAGGGTTGTGCGGAAAGTTTGGAGTCAGAGTAAGATCAGCCAACATCCAGCACCCACTGGAGTAGCTATGGTTAAGGGTGTTGTTCTTTTTTCTGTGCGTATGCATGCACATGTCTACACCTGTTATGCATGTTTTTAACTTCTAACTTAAATAGAAATGTTACCAGAGTGTCAACACTAATTTCCATTTTGTGTTTGTTGGCGGTGTGCAGCGCAGCTCTCCATCTGATCGGAAGATCACCTGTTCAGATCTCAGGGTCATAGTGGTGTCCATGTGACACCAAGAGTAATTTCTCAGCTGGGTCCTTGAACAAGGCCCTCAACCCTCAATTGCTGCAGGGTCTGGCTGACCCCACTTTCTCAAAAAATTGTCACTTCTGCTAAATAAATAAATTGTGAGTTCTCTGATTACAGTCATACACAGGCTGGAAAAAAATGGGAGCAATCTTTAGTGTCACGTATTCAGCAAATCCCCAGGCTTCTTCCTGCCGCAGAACTTCCCATTCAGTGTTGAATGTGTCTTGCTGTGCCCCCGGCCTGATGCCCAGGAGCCGTTGAGATGCTGATGTTCACCTGTGCTTTTGACAGTGGTGTGTAAGGACTGTGTAAGTCTCATGCGTGTCTTCCTGCTGCGCCAAGCTAGCCACCTATCTTTTGACTGCATTATCAGTATTGAACAATGCGGTATTTGTCTGGTAGACAAAAGACAAATGTGCTGTTTTGCATAGTATTTGTGGCCTAGCGGGTGAGGAAGGTGTATCTCTGATCTGTAGGTCACCAGTTCAAATACCAGAGTTGGTAAAGTGATGTCACCATTGGGCCCTTGACCTTAATTGTTCCAGGGACTGGCTGACCCTGCTTTCTCAATTATACCTCACTTTGGATAATAGCATGTAATAAGTAAATGTATTACTTTTGCATTAAATTAATTTGTTTAGCGGACACTTTTTTGGATGCGACGTATGAACAAGGTAGAAAGTACAATTGCAAGCATATAGCAGTTTGACAAATAGCAAATGACAAATACAGGTAAGCACTGTGTTTCTATGACACACTCCCCTTTTGCGGTGTCTTCATAAATACAGCAAAGTATCAACTGCTAAGGCAATTTGGTCTTCAGACCTTGGGAACTATACAGCTCTGGAGAAAATTAAGAGACTCATTTCTCAATTTATGGGTATGCCCCTGTGTAAAATATGCAATTTTTTTTTGCAAACCCCAGCCTAGCTCTTCCCTGTTTCTCATTAATGAAGGGCTTCTTCCTTGCTTTATGGGTTTTCTATACTGCATCTAGGAGTCTGTTATGAATAGTCTTAGCAGTATACTTCACACCACTTAATGTTTCCCATTCATTTGAAGGTCACTTGATGTCATCCTCCAATTCATGAGGCACTGTTGGATAAGCTGACAGTCATGTCTGGCATTAGAAAGTTTATTCTGCTCTGGCTGGTTTTTGGTTATTGCCAGTGTCTTCTGCTTTACCTTGTTCTCTTGTATTGCTGTGTTAGAAACTTTGAGCCTAGATGCCACCTGCCTTGCAGTGTAGCCTTCTGCATTACCAAAATTAAACCAGGATTTAAAAATGTAGATTTTTAAAAAATATAGAGTGGTCTCATAACCCTATATGCGCTATTTCCCAGAACTCTATATGCGCTAAATTAAATTAATTGGTAGATTTTTAAATCTACTGGGAGTGAATTGTAAAGAGGCTAACGCTAGTTAGCTTGTTAGGAACATTGTCAGAAACCACAGCAGTATACCATAGCAATGGGTGCTATAACACCTGTTGGCAGAGGTGGAGATTTCAGGTCCAGAGTGTACAAATCCAGACCAAGATTTTGTTTCAACCAACCAGTTGAGTATAAAGAGTCACAGTCACAGAGCACTCAACTGGTTGGTGTGCCTGATCGTTCTGACTATGTGGAAGTCTGTAAACTATCAGGCCGAGTTCACTGACAAGACCTGCTCCTGCTGTGCTCTTCTTGAGTGAGAAAAGATTCCTGATCTGTTGCATTTCTGTGCTGCTGGATTACTTTTGCCGCTGGCGGTGTTTACATCCGAGGGATCATGAGGGCATGGGTGCCTAAAGGAATCTGAATATTTAGTGAATTTGTTTAAAGAATTGCTGTTCCTGACCTTGGATTGTTGCTGTGACATCGCCCACAGGAATCACAATGTTTCAATAGTGGGTAATATCATTTTCATGGGGCCCAGTCTTTGTGCGTGTGTGCAGGGGTAGATTAATGCATAGGCGATCCAAGGCTGTTTCCTTAGGGTCCAGAAAAAAATCAGGGACCCTGCCTCACCTCAGGAAAAATGGAACTGATAAACGTATTGAATCCAAATTGGATGCCTGTCCATCACAGGACACAGGGCAGGGGACACCCTGGATGGAATGCCAGCCATGCACACTCTCACACACAGCAGAAGCAGGTTTCTAATTGGCAGCCGTGGAGGAGTGAGACAATAGCACTTCCCAGTTAGCCACCATGCCACGCTGTTCCTGTATTCTTTTGTTTGTGGTATTTACGCCAGGCCTTTTAAATGGTTATTGATGTCCAAGCAATTTGCCCCTGGCCTTGAATTGTAGTTTGTTCACAGTTTAGGAGACCTTGTGCAGTGTGTCAGAAAATCTTTGCGATGAATACAGAGTGAATTGAATATATGTGCCTTGTTTAAACGGAGTTGGACAAGCTGCATCCAAAGAGTGCATCAGTCTCGGTGTCCACTGTCAGTAATGAACAGGGGGACCCGCTCTGCCAGTAACAGAGCATTCATCTTGGTTTACAGCTTGGACTGGGCTTCTGCAAGACTTAGAGCAGTGTTTCCCAACCTGGTCCTCAAGAACTGCCAGACAGTCCATGTTTTTGCTTCCTCCAAGCTCCTTTCCAGACAGTCCACATTTCTGCTCATTCCCGTCTCTAAGGGCTGGCTTGAGAAACACTGGTCTAGAGGGTTTTGCACTTTGTATGACAGGCTGCTGTCCTACATTGTGTAGGCACTGTATCCTAAAGCGTAATTTTAATTAAGGGTGTACTCTCACTTGGTGATCCATGCCATGACTGAGCATGTTTGACTAGTATGATCATTCCGTACCATACCATTTGATTCAGTTGGACTTGGGCATGTTATGCATCTGATCATTAACCGTGTCCAAGCACAGAACACTGTCATTGATGCGATTAGCACCTGCATTCTCATACATATTATGGATTGGTAGGCTGTACAGATCATGTAGTGACAAACATTTATCAAAGAAATCTATGAGTGCGATGTGTCATTTTGACCAAAACAACTCTGAGTAAGCCATATAATAAGGACATTAATCATGAATTCCATAGTACTGGGTGATACCGCTTTTCTTCCTATGTTTTTTTCAAAACAAAAAGTCTCATGGTGATGATAAAACCATCCCCAGACCCAGTACATCAAGTGCAATATGAGCGCAGACCACCGTAGGAGTGGGGTGGGGGGACAATCGTGCTGGGGCACGGTACAAGGTAACTGGGCAATGTAGTGTCATTCTCAAATTTTCTTGTGTGGACGTCGTAGTTGTTAATCTGATTGTAACTTTTCTGGCCTTTTTATGTACTTTATACTAGTTGTGTCAGTGTTTGCCAGTTTATGTTGAAGAGCGGAGGTTCTCAGCTGTCAGTTTTAATTTTGCATGTTTTAACATTGGCCTTGTGTAACTGTACCTCATACAGAGTGATTTCGGCAGAGACTCTGCCTGTAAGTACTTACCGTTTACTCTTCCATCTGGGCACAGCGGGACTCCTAATGCCTGATGTTCTAGGAGGACAGATGCAATTGAATGTGAGCGCTCCCCGAGTGAATGTGAGCGTTCCCCGATTATTGATGCCTCCCAGCTAAGTGGGGCGGATTTGTTATGGCTATTTTTCCTCCGTTGTTTCCTAATGGGTATTTAATGCCTTGGCCATTCAGTTTTTTGAATCAGCCATGACCCTTGTTATTTAATGAAGTGATTAAAAGTGCAGTGGCTTATGGGATAGTTGGCATAAACAGATACCGCATAGAAACTGTGCATTATCCTCTTAAAATACACTGCATATGATTGTACATGCACTACAGTGTGTATACGTGGCAGTTTTTTGGTAGGCAGAGAGGTGTGGATGTACTAGCAGGATTTCTAACATGGGTTTAGTCTTGTGGGCCACGCATGAGGGAGGGGCAGTGGGGGTGCTGTGTAGCGCAGCGGGTTAGAATGTTGTGCCTGGGATTGAAAGGTTTCTGGTTCAAATCCTGGGGGAAAGTTTTCTTTAAAAAATGCATTTTGCCTTTGCATTTGTTAAATTAATATAAAGCTACTTCATCCCTCAAACGTGTGTTTGAAGGGTTCCTTACTGACCCCCTTTGGTGAATGAGTCTCTTGCTGAGCCGGCATGTCATCTCAGTGGAGAGGGGGGGGGATCTTGGTACTGAGAAACTAGCCAATTAGAAGCAAGAGCAGTGTCCCCACGAGCCCCCGCTGACCTCTTATTATTTCGTGGGAGATTCCCACAGGGCTCAAGATTATGAGTCTGAGGCAAATGGATTGAGGGTCAGCTGCATGTACGGTGTTAAAGCATGCTGTCTTTTGGCAGGGGAGTGCTGTAAACTTGCTCGCTCTCTGTATGCTGGTAAAACAGTGCTACAAAACACAGCTGGTAAAACACAGTACAGCTATCACACAACTTCTGGTCCTGCCCAAAGTCTGCGGCGGGTACAGACAAGTGTTATGGCCAGTCGTAAAGACGCACATGAAGCTCAGTCATGATCGTAAATGAACGAGTGACTTCCTCTCACCTGTAGAGCTGAAGCATGGGAGTATAATCCTGGAGTGCCCCTTTTGTACATAACCAACACAGCAGCATCATTTTAATGCCCCTTTTCCAAGTTATATCTAACTTTCTCATATTTTTTGTTTAATTTTTGTTTGTGTCATAGTAAGCAAAAGTTAAGAATGTTGCCCAAATAAAATAGTCACCGAGACTTTGCTGGGTATATGCTCAAAGCAATAATTTTTATCATCACATTTTTTTTAAAGGATTCATTGCAAACCTGATGAAAATAATGGATTGTATTAATGTTGGTATTGATGATCAAGAGAAGTGATACATACAGGATAAGTACAGGCAGCTCTTGACTGATGCAAGGTTTCTGCTCCAAAAACCGTCACGCAAGTCACATTTTCCGTAAGTCAGATTTACTTTCTCATACTGTTCAGGACACCTTATTGCAAAAATGCATAAGCTAAAAATATACTAGTAATATGTACTAAAGAACACATATAAAAAATGGAAAAACTATGGTGTATATTTTCTTACAAACCCTTCTGTAAACTTTACATATTTTTGGAATTTTTTGCGTAAGTCTGGATTTACTTAAGCCGGATCTGTCGACAGCTGCCTGTAGTTAGAGAAGCACCTGTTCTCTACTTTTTTCTCCCAGGTCCCGGTGTTTGTGGGTGCAGTGTCTGGCCATAGATGGAGGGAGATGTAAACTCTTTTACTGAGCTACAGAGGAACCCTTTCTTTGGCTTTGGATAAACTTGCTGTAGAAAGAAAAAAATGTCCACCGTGAACTATTTTTCAGAGTGTGAGAAAAGTAAATGTTGCTTGATCAGCCATTATGTGATGCAGTTAGGTCTGAGCTCTTAATCAAACACAGATGCCGGACTCTCGGGCTGCTGCTGCTGCTTCGGGCAGCTCAGTGACCTCCAGCCACTCATTTGTTCTCTTTTGTTTTGTATGTCAGATCAGTCAATGCAGACCTAAGCCAGATACACAGCGTTATACTGAATGCATAAACAAGCTCAGACCCAGTCTTTTAAGAGACTTGATTGGTTAAGTTATACAATTTGCATTTGTTTTTCCTATTAAATTTTACAGTGATTTGCTTTGTTTATCTCCTGCTGCTTTTTTACAGCTTCTCTGCCCCTTAGAATGCAGCAAGCAGGATGGTACATAATTACATGTCTGCACTCTCACTCCTGTGTATATTCATTATTGCACTGGTTTGAAGATTGTTTCATGTGGGCTCCTTAAACGTGCAGTTTCCTACACTTTGTAATAAGAATCATTCCATCAGTGTCACCTCGAAGCGTTAGATATTAGGGGGAAATATCCGTGGGGCAATTAAGCACTCCATCTAGACCCTGGGGTATGGAATTTTTCAGGGAAAATAAAAAGCAGATGGAGACTGAATCCGCTTTGCAGGATCACATTCCAGAAAGCTTGAACCTACTTGTCTGTGTTTCACACCCCTTGGCTAATCTTGTAATTTGTTAGCCTATGTAATTAGCCCTCTGAGGAAGAGGAGGATAACTACACTGAGAGCTTGAGAGAAAAACGAGGAAAAACCTTAGTAGTGATTTTAAATGAGGGGATTAGTGAGCAGACGGAGGATGAGTGACTGCATCAGGTCGGAGCCAGTAGGAATTGAATGCTGGTCTGAAAATAGCACTTTAGTATGATTTTATCTTTTTTATTGTTTTAAAAAATGTTTTTATTTTGGTCTTAAGCCATGTATTTACCTTTTCACGGTGTTTCTTCTTCACTGTCGTAGAAACAAGATCATTGTTTCTCAAAAAAATTGTTTTTCAATTTTTTTTTTATGTAAATTGTGATGTCCCCGGCTTCAATACATTCATATCTGAAACAGGTGTCCTTTAAGTGATTTGTGCCATTTTGGTGTGTTTGGGTGATGAAAAACACATTTGGAAGACAAATTGAGCAGTGGCCTGATTTGGAAATGAATACATTAAAAAACAAGTCTTGATTGCTAGTCTTCAGAAAAGGGAGCCCCCTGGTGGTTACCCATTGAACTGGAACCACTGTACATAATGTAACACTGATATTACTTACTCAGAGAATGAGTCTGGATGGAACGACCATTATATTTACTAGAAATAGCCAGATTTTAGCTAGGCTTTTCTTCGCTTAGAACTACCTTCATACTATCAGTGGGATACTGTTACACGTTTAGTGAGCTTTTTTTACCAGGAGGTTCCAGATAAAACTGAGTTACATTAAAGCTTTAGGATCTGTTTGTCTTCAGTTTTGTTTTCATTTTCTTCACTCTTAGTAGTTTAACCAACCCTTTGCTTAGGCCTGTTGCGATAAACGATAATTAATTGCACGATAATTACAATGAGGCCAATAATTTTTATGGCCAAGATAATTTTCATTTGCATGCTTGTTTGTTTTCCTTTTCTCTCTCTCTACCAAATGGCAATATCGGCTGTTTTTAGCACACCGCCTCATTTGGCTCAGCTCACCAAGAAGAGCCGGATGTTGATAAGTGTGATCTGATTTGAGTTTGTTAAAAATAAGATGCCGTCTTGTGGGCGGGCTTTTTCGGAAGACAACATGTTCCGGCCACTGTCGTCCTTAATGTTTAGGCAGCTCAAAAACCCGGACAATTCTATAAACGGCTATTAATAAAATGGCTCTTGAACAGGAGCCGGCTCCTATCGTTCACTAAAAAGAGTTGGCTCAAAGAGCCGTCTCGTTTGCGAACTACACATCACTAGTAATGAGGCATGAACTCTCATGTCAGTGGGCTCTTTGCACATCAGCTTCCGCGTTCATGGAAATGCGGCTCGCTCATTTCCGGTCTGTGAAAAATGACATGTGGTTTACAGGACTTGCCCAAACTTATGATCAACGACGTACATCGCTTTTGTAAATCCTTCTCCAAAGTACCAACGGTAAAATCGGTTATGATGATCATCCGATTATAATGATCAATTTCGCCCAGGCAGATGTGTTCACTATAAGCGGTAAAGTAAAATGTGGCAATAAATTATATGAAATGTGAGTATAAATTTGTTGGATATGCCAAATTATCCAGAGGTGTGCAGGGAAACTCGATTGTATTTTGTGCACTTAGGAAATTATTATTATTGTTGTTTTTTTAGCTTCTGAAACACAAGTTTATCCTTTCTTGCCATTTTATTTATTGTGTTGGTTGTTTTGTTTATTTATTTTGGATATAAAAATGTCTTCCAGTCCCAGTGTTAAATGTTCTTTAAAAATGAAAGTTTACTGATCGTTGAAAGGGTGTATTTGCATTAATATGCCATTATCATTACCTCAGTTAAAAATGGTCTTACAATGACAATATTATAGTTTATCACAATAATTCCTGGGACAATTTATCGTCCAGCAAAATTTATCGTGACAGACCTAACTTTGCTTAGTTTTTCCACTTCGATGAAGTTATTCAATTTCAGTAAAACGTGATATTACTGTGGATCTTTTGAGGTGCTTGACATGTAATTTGTCCTTCCAAGTAATGCAAAGTGTCAGGTCTATTATTATGCATCGAGAAAAGCTGATGGGGTAAGGAGGAAGAATGTATGCGAGAAAAAGTATCCTACCCAAATATCTGCACATTCGTCATGCACTTTTAAAATAATTCCTTAAAGAAAGTCTGTTTAAACGGGATTGACACTTTATGGTGTGTCCCCAGTAAGCTGTGACATGCTAGGGCCAATCAGCTGCTCACCATCTAGCATTATTGCTCCAAGGATAAAATCCAGGTCCAGGTCCCCCAGGGCTGTCTCCAGGGTCTTACCTACATTGTGAAATGTCTTTGTTATAGATGCTCGATGAAAGTGTCTGTGCTTGTGGTGGTGTGTGAACGGCAATGTTGTTTTCCATCACACACCAACATCAGAAAGGAAAGGATGCACTCTGATAGCCATTATAAAATAGGAGCATGCGTCACTGTATGAAATGACAGGTGTAAACTATGTGACGTGGCACACTCTCCCCCACTTATCATATATAGAGAATGCCCCCAGAGTCTCTCTTTCCTGACTTCAACTAATAGGAAAGCGGCTTGGAGTAATTTTTTTGCAGGGGGTGAGTCACTAAACAGGTGGCTGCTATAGCGGCACTGTCGCCACCAGATGCTAAGGTGAGGTGCACATAATGTCCACTTAATGACAAGATGGTAATTTGCAGGCTGTGAGCTCCGCAAACCCTCCCTGCATTGCATAATTGCTTCTGGATGTAGGAGTCAGGACCCATCTTAAAGGAGGCTGTCAGTTACTGTAGTTCATAAATAATTAAGCATTCAGTTTGCTCCTTCTATGAAAATCACTTTGAGGCAGAAGACCTCATCAGGCAGAGGACTTGTGCTTGATATATTTTTGATGGTGCCTTTGGTGTGTCTTTCTAAAGGAAAAGGAATTGATATCTATCCCCCCACAAAACAAAACACCAAGGGTTCCTGATTGGCAACCCCCCAGGCTAACAAGTGGTCCAGTCCCAGCCCTCTGGAAATAGCCATCTATCTGCCATTTCCAGGTGTTACGTAGGCACCCCCTTGGCCTGGTCCAGCTACTAGGGTCCTCAGCAATGAGGATCCTGCAACCTGCAAGCTGAATCTCACCGTGCAGGTAACGTGTCTCATTTGACGCTCCTTGTGCAACCTCTCATTCGATACAAACTCAGACCAGTGGCTTCCATTCTCTGAAGAGGCACAGTAGCAAAGGAATCCAGTCATCATCTCAGGTCACTGGATGGCATCCATGTCTCACAGCCATACAGCAAACCAGGGAGCACCAGGACTTACAAAGATATCCGGAGCGCCACACACCCCTTTCCTGTGGCCTCATCTCTCCCCCCCCCCCCATGCTCTCCCAATCTGTTTATTGACTTCATAGGAAGAGTAACCAGAGATATGAATGTCACTTCCAAGGTAAGTGAAAATCTCAATGTGGTGGACATTCTCTCTGCAGACAAACACACTGCTGATGGCTGTGCTGAAGAGGTCATTAAAGGACTAGGTCTTGGTTTTTGTCCAGGATACTCGCTAGCCCAGACACTCAGACTCCTTGCTCAATCTCCCAATCAATGCCTCCATTGAAGATCATTGCATCATCAGCAAAGTCTGATCAGTGAGTCTTTCTTCACCAACAGCTGCCCCACAGCCGCTGGACCTCTCAACCCTGCCCATCACCCAGTCCATGCAAGCATTGAACAAAGTAGGAGGACAAACCCCAAAATCACCTGGGAAGAACACAGAGGTTCTCCTGCGCTCTGTACAGCTCTCACAGTAGCAGTATACAGGCCATCCTTGATGTCTAGCAACTTTGAGAGGATCCCATGAAGTGTCAGGATGTCCCACAGGGCAGCTCAATCAACTGAGTGAAACGCTTTATGAAAATCGACAACTGAGTGATACGCTTCATGAAAATCGACAAAGATTGTAAAGAAACTCTGCCAATATATGCGTTTGCACTCAATTAGTGCCAGGATGCGGTCGATGGTAGACTTCTTAAGCGTAAAGCCAGACTGCTCCGGTCACTGGTAGGTGAGCAAGTTATCACAGATCCTGTTGAGGATGACCCTAGCAAGGACCTTACCCAGCACTGAGAGCAAAGTTATCCCCCTGTAGTTGTCACAATCCCGGCGATCACTCTTCCCTTTGCAGATAACAAGGGATAACAAATCCCATTTTCCAGTCAGCTGAAAAGACGCTCATCTCCTAAATGGAACCAAAGATTGCATGCAATACCAGGACGACAGCCTTACCACCAGCCTGGAGAAGTTCACACCGGACACCATAGATCCCTGTGGCCTTTCCTACCCCCCGCTGGTTCACCACCTGTGCAGTCTCGGTGAGACTGGGTGGTTCATAGCTTGATGCACTACGAGAGCCTGCTACCTCATTTTGTTCTGCATCTGCACAGTGACAGTAAGGTTTACTTTGATACATTTAGCTTTATTAATGGAACTTGCCAAACTTTGATTCAGGCAGATTGACCGTAATGTGTGTCTATGCAGTAAAGGAGAGAAGATTCCCTTCCATCTATGTAACATCTTGTTGGTGCTCCCAGAGCTGGCAGGAAGCAAAAATGTGAATCCCTGAGAACTAGGTTGAGAAACACTGACTTAAATATTATTAAATGGTGTCTCTTTCTGTTTGTATACCTTATTTCACAGTGGCTGGATTAAGCACAGGATCTCATTTTGTGTTATCTGTGTGGTGTTGTCTAACACGTCTTGATTATTCTCTCTCATTCCAGACTTTCTAGTAAATAACAGTTTAAAAATTGGTATGTTTATTAACAGCTGAGTATGTCTCTAAATAACGACTGCTTCTGGACCACAGGGTTAGTTTAGAAATAGTGGTTTCCTGATGCCACCTTTTATATCATTAATAGTGTTTGTCAAGTTGTAATCATAAATAGCTTTTGCAGAGCCAAAAAGGTGAAGTCTTCTGGCTTTAGCGCTGATACTCAGAATATGGATGTGTTTGCTGAATTAATCGTAAGGTTTGACTGATGGATTATAGATTTCAACGCTGTTTGAAATGCTTAATTTCTTAATAAGGTCAATCAGACATGCATGATCACGTTTCAGTCCTTCTCAGTAACTGCTTAATGACTGATTATATGACATGAAAAGCACTTTAAATAATGTATATGCTTTGTGTCCATCTATTTTTAAAAACTGCTCATCCAATTTAGGTCAGGCTTCCCCTAAAGCCCACGATATAAGAGAGTGCATGCCCGATGCATGATGCTAGTCTGTCACAGAGATGTCCATGTTTTATCATCCCTGTCTATCCCTGATAGATCAGCTTATTCTGTCCTTACGTCTGTGGAATGAGGAAGCCAGCACACATCAGAGGGACTGGTGCTGATATGCAGAGATGGGGCCCTGACCTGATTGGAACCCTAAAGGCGTATGCCCCTGTTGTTTCCAAAGACATATGTGTACACTTGTAATGTGCTTGGGGGTTCTGTGTGGCTAAGCGGAATACAATACCGTACCTGCTACTGGAAGGTCGCCAGTTCAAATCCCAGGGTCAGCAGAGTGATGTCACTATTGGGCCTCTGAGTATGGCCCTTAACACCCAGTTGCTCCAGGGACTGTCCCTCCTTCCTAAAAAATAATAGCTTCACATTAAAGTGTTTTCTAAATAAATAAAATTTTGATATAAACTGTGATGTACTATCTGCCTTGCTTGTACCTCACCTTCAACAAAATGCTGAATAAATGATGGTAAATTAAGGCCAGTATGCACAGGTCCGCACTCACAATCTGCAGGACAGTCGTTGTGAAGTGCCCCTGTAGTATAGCTAATGCGGATCTCATCTCCAGACAGGTGTAAAAAGCATTTCTGTAAGAATTTAGGCATTTTATAGGGACCGCAGCCAGTCTTCCTGAGACAGGTGCTGGCGTTTTCATTTGTACTTGCTCACTTATTTTCAGCTTCTTTTATACTTTTAGGTTTGCTAATGTCAGAATTATAACTGTACTTTTTCAACATAGTTTATTTCCCACATCATCCATCCATCCATCCATCATCCTCCGCTTATCCGGGGTCGGGTCGCGGGGGCAGCAATCTCAGCAGCGAAGCCCAGACTTCCCTCTGCCCAGCCACTTCAACCAGCTCCTCTGGGGGGATCCCGAGGCGTTCCCAGGCCAGCCGGGAGACATAGTCTCTCCAGCGTGTCCTGGGTCTTCCCCGGGGTCTCCTCCCAGTGGGACATGCCCGGAACAACTCCCCAGGGAGGCGTCCCGGAGGCATCCGAATCAGATGCCCGAGCCACCTCATCTGGCTCCTCTCGATGCGGAGGAGCAGCGGCTCTACTCTGAGTCCCTCCCGAATGACTGAACTCCTCACCCTATCTCTAAGGGAGAGCCCAGCCACCCTGCGGAGGAAACTCATTTCGGCCGCTTGCACCCGCGATCTCGTTCTTTCGGTCACTACCCATAGCTCATGACCATAGGTGAGGGTAGGAACGTAGATCGACTGGTAAATCGAGAGCTTCGCCTTTTGGCTCAGCTCTCTCTTCACCATGACAGACCAATGCAGCGCCCGCATGACTGCTGACGCCGCACCGATCCGCCTGTCGACCTCCCGTTCCATCGTTCCCCCACTCATGAACAAGATCCCGAGATACTTAAACTCCTCCACTTGGGGGAGGACCCCATCCCCAACCTGGAGAGAGCATTCTACCCTTTTCCGGCTGAGAACCATGGTCTCAGATTTGGAGGTGCTGATTCTCATCCCAGCCGCTTCACACTCGGCTGCGAACTGCCTCAGTGTGACCTGAAGGTCACGGTCCGATGAGGCCAACAGAACCACATCATCCGCAAAAAGCAGAGACCTAATCCTGAGGTCACCGAACCGGACACCCTCAACGCCCTGGCTGCGCCTAGAAATTCTGTCCATTAAAGCTATGAACAGAATCGGTGACAAAGGGCACCCTGACGGAGTCCAACCCTCACCGGAAACAAGTCCGACTTATTGCCGCCCATGCGGACCAGGCTCTGGCACCGGTCATACAGGGACCGAACCGCCCTTAAAAGGGGGCCCGGAACCCCATACTCCCGGAGCACTCCCCACAGGACTCCCCGAGGGACACTGTCGAATGCCCTCTCCAAGTCCACAAAGCACATGTAGACTGGTTGGGCAAACTCCCATGAACCCTCCAAAACCCTGCTGAGAGTATAGAGCTGGTCCACTGTTCCACAGCCAGGGCGAAAACCACACTGCTCCTCCTGAATCCAAGGTTTGACAATCCGGCGGACCCTCCTCTCCAGAACCCCCGAATAGACCTTACCAGGGAGGCTGAGGAGTGTGATCCCCCAATAGTTGGAGCACACCCTGCGGTCCCCTTTCTTAAAGAGGGGGACCACCACCCCGGTCTGCCAGTCCAGAGGCACTGCCCCCGATGTCCACGCGATGCCGCAGATGCGTGTCAACCAGGACAGCCCCACAGCATCCAGAGTCTTGAGGAACTCTGGGCGAATCTCATCCACCCCCGGGGCCCGGCCACCGAGGAGCTTTTTGACCACCTCAGTGACCTCCGCCCCAGAAATAGGCGAGTCCACCCCCAAGTCCCCACACTCTGCTTCCATATCGGAAGGCGTGTCGGTGGGATTGAGGAGGTCTTCGAAGGATTCCTTCCACCGACCTAAGACGTCCCGAGCTGAGGTCAGCAGCGCAACATCCACACCATAAATAGTGTTTCCCACATCAGTGATGTTAAATTCCGTCTCATATCTCTGTGGCATGGCCAAGTGTAATTTGACCCTGGGTTTGAGGTGGCTCTCAACAACACAGCATCTCCCCCATGCCCCATTAGAGCATGACAAGTCCCCCCAGCTCTTACAGTCTACCTGAGGACAGCACACATCCCTGGCACATCCTGAATGTGATATGTTACAGTAACAAGTCCCTTAACGGAATTACATCATTCTATTTGGTCATTTAATATCATTAATAATGTCAAGTTTTATGATGAAAGGTCTGTTTGGAAAGCTGAGAATTTCAAGAGATGTTGTTACCTAGTGCCTTTGAGATCTCGTTGTTAATGATCTCAGTTTCACGTTTCATACTCTATTATTCTCTCTGGTACATTTTCACATGGATCACAATTTGAAAGAAAAAGGCATTCACCCCACTCTTTGCTGAAAAAGTGTCAATTAAATAGGCTTAGATATTAGCCCATATATTATTATTATTATTATTCTTTCATTTGCACCTTCCTTCAGACATGTTTGTCTCAGCTTAGTAACAATTTATTAATAATTTTGAAATATCATCTTTCTGCAAACTTAATATCAATTCCAATATAAAGTCAGATGCATTTAGTGCAGGATAGACAATGCCAGCTTGTATCTCAGAACCTTCAAAGCCTTCAAAGAAATGTGAGGTTCTTACACCTTTCAGAGTTCTGAGCAGAAATGCTTTCCTCACATATCCTTCTTTCTGTCTAGCACAGAGAAACCTTTTATTCCTTCATTCTTTGAAGGTAAACAAGTAATGACATAGACTAAACACACCTACCCCCGGTCCTTAGTTCTTAGCTACTTATGTGCTCACTCATTAGTGTTTGAGGATGAAATTTGATTTGGTTTAAGAAAGGTTGAAAATCCCTGATGTAAGTGATTCAGATAATCTTGGATTTGCAGCAAAACTTCTTCAGCTGAATTTCTTGAATAAATATACAGTATGCATCTGTTTAAATGTGTGAAAACTGTAAGCTGCTTGGCTTTAGTTAAGTGTCAGTTATGTGAAGTGACTAAATGTAAATGTAACAACAACCCATCACCTTCAGTCGAGGTCTTCATCTGTTAAGGATGCTCCTTCTTAGATTCTTTGAACATGCCAAAGATATAAGCTGCCTGTTTGGCAGGACCCCTGTCTAAAGCTCACTGCACCATTTTCAGACTGATTGCTTTCATCTAAGGGCCCGAACTAGCAAAACATCTTCTCGCTTTAGAACGATGCCAGTCACGAAGATGTAAGCTGCACCGTTTTTAACGTCCAAGTGGGGAGTGGCTCATAATCTGTCGACGATGTCCTTGATATGAAAGCGCATAACGAGTGTTCACTCCGCCAGGCCCTTCTGTTTTCCGTGGCTCAGACTTCAAAGAGGAGTCGCAATTTTATCAGGTAGTTGCTATAGGAGCAGCAGTTCAAAGCTTTTTGAAAGGTTTTCAGTACATTGCAAATGTGATCAACTCTGTGAGCATTTTCATTACTAATGGTAGCAATAACAGCGTTTTTTTAAAGCTAGATGTACACTAGATTGTTTAGTGCTGCAGACCTCATTATGTTCTTTGTGTCCTAGGGGTAGTTCTACATTTGACAATGTAGTATGATAAAAACATTCAGTAGTAGGTGCAATTTCTTCTCTGTCCTGTTTAAAACACTTTGGTTTGTGGATGTAAGGAATTTGTCATCTTTATATCATATTCATTCACTGACAGATGCAAGCAAACATGTCCGGTATTGCAAGAGGACAAGGATTAATGTTTTCGCTACACTTAGTGATCCGAGGGCAGAAAATGTTAGCCTCAGGTAACTAATACAATTTACACATTTCCTAAAGGATGCTTGAAGCAATTTGATTCCATGGAATGCACTGGATTGCTGCTGCAGTATACACTTATCTATGAATAGGAAATTGGGTCAAGTGGTTAACCGTAATGTAATGCAGCTTATCCTTCATATTGGGAACCATGCATTCTTGGACAGATGTGTCTGTTATTTCAGGAAAAGCACTTTCAGAATGAATAAATAGTGGTGCATGGTAAGGTTTTAAAAAAACTAATAACTTTACTCAGTATAACCGAGAGATGTGCCATTTTAGTTGGTTATTTGCAGTTATTAATTAGCTTTGTGGAGGTGGTACAGACTGATGCACACTAAGGAAATACCCCCACAATGTGTGGAGAAAAATGAATCACAATTAGTGGACTATATATTTTGTACTAGGACCACTTTCTGTATCTCCAGTGTTTCCAAGGTGTAAATAATTAAAGGATGTGAAATAGCTCATTTGCTTTGTGGTTGAACTCTACATGGGCACAGAAAATGACCTTACTCAATATATAACTATGACAGTGAGTGTTCTATAATTCAAAGGTAATACGTAAATGAAGAGCCGTAATTATTATGTACAGGCAGCCCTGGACTTGTGTAAAACCAGTCTATAAATCTGGATTTACACAAAAAATGTGAGAGATGCATAGTTTATTGAAGAGCTGATGCAAAAAGACATTAGCTCTGTAAGTAAATTTGAACTTTTTTGCTTGTAGTGTATGTAGTACTTATTTTTGGCTTATAAGGTGCCATAAATGGTATGAGAAGGAAACATTGACCTAAATATATATTTGTGGAACAGATTTATTACATTTGTTGAGATCTGATTTTCAACTTATTATGTTTATTACTGGCGTAAATGTTCTGAAACTAAGGCCGAAATCACAATACAAACATTCTCTTTGGAAGATGGAACTGCTATATCCACCCCACCCCCACAAGCATCTCAACTTGCTGCCGCATTATTCTGTTTAATGTTTCGCCAAATTATATATTGTGTACATTTCACATAATATCTATTTTATTACCAACTCCATGTGTCATGTAACTATTCTGGCCCAATCGTGATAGTGATCATGCCTGCGGTAGAAGCTAGGCTAGTTTCATTGGCTCAAGATGGATAACAACCCTTTGACTGCAGATCCCCCAGGCACATTCAGTCAGCAGTGTGGGAACGTTTTGTTATCCAGTGGAGTGTAGTATTTAATTTTTTACATTTATTTTTGTTCATGTAATTTTATGTTAATTTCATGTAATGTGTTCTCTAGTGTTCTTCTGTTTTGTGTACCAGTGTTGGTGATTAATGCAGCCCTGAAATTTTCCCCCGGTTTTTTTTATTCACACACCTCCCCCAATAAATAAATAAATAAATAAATAAAACCAAGGTCTGAACTGCAGATTTGAAGGATTGTTACATTCCTAATGTGTGTACCTTTTTCTACCCCCTAGGGTGAAGGCCAAGAAAGGGGTCAATCTCATCACTACGAGATCCCAAAGCCCCCAGTGGATAGTGAAGTGTGAGGTGCAGTCCGGGGCCAAGCACTCCACCGGGACAGTGGACGTCAGCAAGAACAAGGATGTGCAACTTGGGTAATACAGGAGCGGTGTTTGGTGACCTCTTCGCTGCACATCTACATGGAGATCACACTGACATCCTGATGATAGGATGGCGCTCTCCACAAAAAAGCAGCATTTGTCATAAAAATAAAAAATAATATTTAGCCCAGGGGCACAGATCGTGGGGGGGACAGGGGGGCACATCCTCAGGGTTGGATGCTGTGTTGTTTGAACTCATCAAGCTGTGTTAACCATCGCAAACTACTCATAGCGTGTGTTTGCTGCAGGTAGAAGCTCCCTCACACTCACCTGCGTCCCCGCACCTGTCTCTCCCTTTATCTTGTTTGTAGATAGATGTGGGCATTCCTATTAGCCTATACATGGCTTTAAAAATTTTCACTTCAACTATGACCTATCGATTTAATGAAGGACCGATGTCACTTTCCGAAACGTTTTATTGAAAAACATCTTCTTGTCGCATTTGTGACTTTGCGCATTCTGTTTGTATTCTGCCGTTTTGGGTTTTGGGTCCTGAACAAGGATTGAACTGCCTTAAATTGTGCAGTTGCCTTAATCTATACCAAGCCTATGTTTGCCCTAATTCAGGGTTGCCAGCTGTCACCCATCTGATGTGGCAATCACGCTTTCAGACTCTCAACTTCATTCAAGGAATCTTACAGAAAATCTATATTTATCTATCTATCTATATTTCATTACAAACCTAAAATTTGCTACATCAAAACCGCTGGTGTAGTTTACAAACTCTAGAGACTATTTACAAGTTAATAAAAGTGTTACATACATGTAAATGAGTGGGCAATCTTGTCTCATATTTAGAATGTCTAAACCCAGCTGACCAAAGTTGGCAACCTTACTTTGTTACTGCAACAAAGAAAACCACTTTAGGCAAGTTTGACCTAATGTTAAATTATGTATGTTAGAATAAAGATATAAATCTATGAACATTTCGTCATATAATATATAACATTATCCAGTATCCTGTGGCTCAGGAAATATAAACTGTCAACAAATTGTACAGAAATCTGTTATTTTTGCTATTGTCTAATACGACATTTCAGTGTTACAACATTGTAACATTGTATGCATGTCGACCACTTTTTAGTGTTTAGTATGTTAAATCATGCCAAATGCCTCATTAAATATGGCTGGATAAGCTTATGAGTTGAGACCTTTTGCTCACTGTGCTGTCCTGCTCACTTCAAAAACTTGTCCTGCACCCCTGATTTAGCCACTGGTTTCTCTAGGTTGGGGGGTCCATCAGGTATTCTGCATGTTAATTAGAAGCAGAAATACAGTCAAATTTCCCACCATGACCTTTTTCCTCATCTCTCTGCAAACAGCACTGATTCCACCCGATTGTTTAGCCTGATTGTGAAACCTTATATAGAGGCTGAAAAACAGATAGTCGCGTTAACTGAATAAAACATCAACATCCTCAGCTGTGGTGCCTTTGCTGAATAGTCTGTCTCTCATTTGGCATATTTACATGAATATATCCTGAATAAAATGTCATGGGGCTGAAATGTTTGCAATAAGTTAAGTGTTGATGACACCAAGATTTTATGCAGGATGCACATGTAAACGCACTAACCATAGTCACTCGCCAGTGGCTGTGAACTCTCTTACCTCTGGTGTTCTTATTTAGCAGTTTTTTGAGGTCTCTATGTAATACTAGTTAAGTATGTTCCTCTAAATATTAATGAGTCCACTTTTCTGCTTAGACCTGTAGCAGTAAAAGGAGAACAAGATGCCCTGAACGGGAAGTCATTTCTACTTTATTACACAAATTGCAATAACATTTAATGTGAATTCTTTGTAAGGGCACATTTGAAAATGATACAGCTCTCATTTTGGAAACTACCCACCTGTCATATGGCGATATACCACATGTACCTGTCCGATATAAGAAATGCACAGTGGTTGAGATGTATAATGACGGTGCAATGAAAATGTATTTCTGTGATATATTATACCAATTAATTTAAAGAATACTAAAATTGTGGCAGTTTAATTTGGAGGACAGGTGAAAATGCCCGTAAAATAAAAATTAACATCCTAGTTATAATATTTTTACATCCAGAATAAAAGTTTGAGCTCTTTCCCGATGCAGGATATTGGTAGGTTGATTTCATTACTGTCAAGGGCACCAGAACTTCTTACATAAACTGAGCTGACACATGACTGTTTCACATGCAGTCAAGTAGGAGCAATTACTGTTTGGAATTCTGCTGCTGTTCATGTTGATTGAGATAAATGTGTCTTTTTTATATATATGCGTATAGTGGTGGCCGGTCGGCTTTGAATGATTTCTGTGGGATTCCATAATTATAGCGTCTTCATGCACAGAGTGTCTTATCATAATTCACATAATGGTGGGACCATATCGCAGAGCAGCTTCAGTATCTCTGATGTGAAATGACAGCCAATCAAGTAAATGGCTCAACCTTTATAAGCAAGACAGTCACTTCCCCCAGTGTGTGAGGTCTTTTTTCATATAAATATTTATAAATAAAACAGTTTTCCTGTATCGAAAAGGATACTTTCTTGGCTATGGTGTACAGAGAACTGGAACACAGGCCCACATTCATTCATAAAACCCGCATAAGCTATGCACTAATGTGTATTAATGTTTACAAGCATGTTAAAGATGTCATTCTGCCTATGCCAAGAGTCCATTGTCCATATGGAGGCTGGTGGTTGCAATTATTGCTTATGAAGGTTGCATCTGATGAATGTTCTAGAACTCCATATAAAAATAGTTACAGAAAAACCGTGAAACAAAAGTGATTTCCATATCAGTTATGACCCAACTCGATTATTTTGTTGTTTAAATAAAACTATTTTCCTGCCTTGTGCTGACAGGTTTATCCGAAATGGAAGCTTCTTTTCCCATTTATTTTAATGAGGATCCATAATTACCACTCTGATTTTCTTCTCATGCTGCATCTTTTGAATACTAATTATGAACCCTTTTGGATTTTGAGCCCTTCCTCACCTAGACTTCGTCCTCTGTGTCGTGTTTGTTCATTGCTGTTTTCCATACAGTAAACATTCCTGCATGTCGGATGGCTTTGCTTGCAAGGTCACCTTAAGGAGGAGCAGTTTCTCATGATTATTATGTGTCCGGAAATCTATTTCAGCGCCGTCCATTTCCAGCTGACTTGCATGTACTTCTGAATCAGAAAGATCTTTTTGGGCTGTGGATGGATGGAAGGACCCGACCGAAAAAATGAATGAACAAATGAAGAAGGACGATGCTAGGAAGATGCTGAAATTAGCATTTTGACACTTAATCACTTGGTCATAGTTTTTATATTGTGTTGACATTTATTTTGTATAAGCGAAGACCTATAAGACCTGTGTCTTGTGGAGAATTGAATCGGTTTCTTACTCCCCCACCCCCCAATATCCAACATTTTTGCCGGTATCGGCCCAATGCCAATAGTGGGTATCAGATCAGTGCTATCTCTAATGGACACAGTAATTAAAACAATCTTTAGGGTTGAATTGCTTAAGAGATGCTGTGTAACTGAATAGCAGATATTTTCTGCATACAGAAAAAAGGGCTTTGCTGCTGGCTAATGGTTTAAAATTTTTTATGGGAAACGGGTCATAAAACCACACTCTCTTAGACTCAGATTTCATAGAGATGTTTAAGACTCTCTACTCACACTGGGTGCGGATTTAAATTATATGAAAAAACTTAAAACTAGTAATAACTTTCCTCCCTCTCCAGCGATGTCACCTCTGCTATTGAGATCATGCAGCTGGACTTCGAGATGGAGAACTTCACCAGCCAGTCGGTGACCCGACGAATTAACTGGAACATTGACTACCGTGGTCAGAACACACCTCCGGACTCAGACAAGGTGGTGACGGAGCTGACTGTGGTCCAGAAGGACATTCAGGCCATTGTCCCCCTCTCTATGGTAGGTGCTTAACGGTTCTTCAGTGTTCTATTTGTTGTTTTTGCTCTTTATTCTGTTCTGCTTTCTTTTAATACGTGATACGTGGAGAGTCTGCGTGTGTGCAATAACCATAAAACTGACTTGGACAAATTTATGAAAATTCTAAAAAGGCACTAGGACCAACACTATGTATATTAGTCAGGTATGCTTCTATACCGTTTATGTGCACCGTTTATGATAAGTAGTTGGTTTGTGTTCTTCCTGTGTGGACTGACTGACTGACTGATAGTCTTTCAGACATTTTAAGATTATAGATTGCCTCTATTGCAAGGTTCCTCATTTTGTTTTTATTACTCTGCTTTGGCTCTTCAGCAAAAGTATTTAAAAGTAATTAAACACACGTTAATCGGCTGCATAAATCAGACCTTTTTTTTAAATGGCCGAATTTCAGGTGATCAGTGGTCTCTCCTTGACTCACCTGCACCTATGTAGCAGGATAGGTAATTAAAAAAAAAGTCTATTGGATATACAGAGAACAGCATTTCAGAACAGGGTCTTCAATATTCAAGCCGGCCTTATAGAAGTTACACCAGTGCCCAGCTGTGTGTGTAAATGAGGCCCTTCCAGTAGAAAATGGCACAGTACTCAGCCATCTAGGTAAGGCACCCTATTAAGAGCAAAGAGGCCCCGGGAACTTGGTATTCATGACATTTAGTGACACATGTCAGGGCCATGTGGGATGAAGCCAGGCTGACTCAGGGTAAACTTGCAAGAACAGACATCAAATGTGCTTTTCAGGAAGCACAATGGATCTTTGAACTCCATGTTGAAGGCAATACAAGAGCTTTCCTCAGACAAGCCACAGAACTTCCAACAAAACATAAGTACTGCGGGAAAGAGAAGATATTTACCCATAGCTCATGTGACATATTGGAAATTTAATAAAGCGATAGCAGTAATAGCAAACCAAACATGAAACACACCCCTTGTGATCATAGCTAATTTACATGAGCACCTTGTTAGAATTCATTGGCTCAAATTGTCCTCCTTTGTGTCATGAAATGTGAGCAAAGAGCACAGAATGCTATGCATTTGAAGAAGAATAAAGGCGATCTTAAATGCCATGCAGGACATGCTCCCTGCATTTGCCTTGTGTGTGGGTGACGGCTCAATAGGAATCCTCGAGTCCAAAACCCACTGGTAAGCAGGTCTGACACGGCCGTGACTGGACTGCTGCAGCTTAATGGAGGATTTGCAGTGCGGAGCTGCTTGTGTGGTGGGGGAGGGGAGTGAGCACAGCTGAATCAGTCCACGCCATCGCTCGTGTCTGTCAGGCTTGGCCATGTCCCCTGGCAGCCACCGTCAGGGCACAATTAGCACCTCGGACCAGTAGTCTTCTCCAAGACAGCTTATTAATGAGCAGCCCCCTCTGGGGGATGCTGGCGCTGCTGCCTCTTCAAGCGCTAACAGTTAATAAATAAAACATTACACCCATGCTAAAGTTTCACAGTGTGGAGCATCCCACACCTAACAGGATAGTGCCCCCAATAATGTCATTTAAGAGGGGCCCCCAGACCCGTCAGGGCACTGCTGTCTGGTGGAGGGAGATGGCTGCTGCCATTATGATACGGTTCCTTAGTTGGTCTGATCTTAGGTTTGGGGGCCCAGGGGCTTCTGAGATGTTGCTTTTGCTGTTTGTCTGTTCCTGTATATTATAAACCAACTAATCAACAAGTCAGATTTCATGCAAGTCAGATTTACCTTACCATGCCATTCAAGACACCTTATAGCAAAAACACTTAAGCCAAAAATACATATTAAAGAATACGGGTGAGCACACTCCTACCAGCAGACAGAGAGCGCACGTCAGAAAATATGTTGCATCAAGCACCTGAAAAACAGAAAAAAATATCTGCATTTTTTTAAACGCTCCCAGGGTTGTGAAGATGGCAACACTTGCTAAACTAGTGGCAACACTAAAAAGAAATGTTCTGATGTTTACTTTAGTTGTTATATTGACTGCTGTCATAAAAAAAAAAACACATGAACACCATGAATCCTGTCAGTGTCCGGTCCCCCCCCCCCCCAAGCTGTCCGGATGAACTTCAGTGAGTTTTACGTAAGTCAAGATCTGCCTGTGCTAATGTTATACATATGTCAAATAAAATAATATGACAGCCATTAGAATAATGTTCAGCCTTCGGTCTGCTAAGGCTAATATTAATGTTTAACATGTCTGATATATTGACTATACCAGTAAAAATGCTCCGCTACTCTTCATCTGGGTCACTGGGCATGAATTTGCTTTGATACATGCTATCTAGGCAGCTAAATGACAAAACAATCAGTCCTTCAGCGTAGGCATAGATTGGTTGTGGAGTGCAGTCAAAGCATGTTTCCTCTCATGTATAGTGGCAGCAGCTTCAAAAGTCAAGTATACTAATCAAAATATAGTATTTGGAGATTGAAATTGATTGGGGGAGATGCTTAGAACTAAAACAATGCTGCAGATCTCATTCAAAGGGCACCAAAACTCTTTTTCCATGGTTGTTTGACATTTATATAATCCATGTTTGAATTTGCAAGTCTGTTTTGCCCACAATAGTTCTGTAATTATTTAGTTGTAATACTTTATGAAGTGTGCGAATGTTCAGTTGTCAACAGTCGGAAAGGGGATTCATCAGTGGTTTGAAGCAGAGATGTCCCTAATGTCCCAGAAGTGAAAGAAAGGAACATTTACAGGGAAATGCAGGACAGAAGTCTCTGAAACTGAAGCAATGGATCCTTCTAGTTGACTGACAGCATTTTGCCACAATACTTCCCTACAAGAAAGCATCAAAGCCATATTTTGACAAACCCATTGCGTTGTATTTTGATACATTTGATGCAACATGACACCAAAAATAAATGAGGTTCCTTCTGTATTCCAGGAGGTTATGAAAAGTGGGGAACGTTTTAAATGTTCACAAATACCCATCTTCAGACTAATAACTTTAGCTGCAGTGTTTGCAAAGACCTGTCGAGTGTCAGCAAGTCACTGTAAATGTCCAGGTTTTTTTCCACACTGATATATAGAAATCTCTGAATAGAAACAAAAACAAGTTCATATTTAAATAAATGTGATTTGTTTGGGTGGGCAGTGGGCATAACTTGTCTAATAACTGAAAGGAGCTATTTGAACCACTGAAAATAACTCGATTAAATGAAAATTATTGGTTTATGCTGTGCTAAATTAATTATTGCATGCAAATATTGTCTTGTGGTAACTGATTAATGATTGTCTTCTGTTGACAATGTGAAAAGCTTTAATGTGAGTCTTGACAAACACAGTTTGTATTTTCTTGGTGTGGAAAGCCTGATTTATCAGTGTCATAGTCAGTAATGATAGCAGCTGTTTGGAAGCCAGAAGGGCAGCTAGGAAATGCAGTTTTTTTTCTTGTCTTACTTACCCTTCATTGAGTATTATTTTGGTTCTCTTATGTTTAAAAATAAGTAAGAAAAATAAAACTCAAAGCCTAGCTGGCAGCCCAGTATCCCAACATGTGGCTCCAGGTTGGTCCTATTCCCCCGTCAAATAACCCTCAAACAGGGAGACTCCGTAGCTGCAGCTAATTTGGCCACTTCTTGGTGCGGAACAAGATCTTTTGTCTTGTGGTACTGAAGAACAGTTTGCTCATAGAACATTGAACATGGGGAGGTGTGGTGTGGGGGTACAGTAGGTGCCATTTCTCCTCAATGACTCACAACGGCTTAATGTATACTGAAGGTGGGGATAATGACTTTAGCATTATTGTTAATGTGATGTTAACAGCTTATGATTCCCGCTATCCGTAGATGATGATAATACCTGCTCTGTTTTGAATCTTCCAGGACACTGAGATCATCAACACTGCAGTACTGACCGGCCGGACAGTCGCCATTCCAGTGAAGGTTGTTTCCATAGAAATGAGTGGAGTCGTCACTGACATCTCACCAAATGTGGAATGCAAGTCTGCCAATGAAGATATTGTCAAGGTAACGTATAGAGTCTTTTTTATAATCACCAAAGAAAGAGAACAAGGCATCTATGTAATCTATCCTTTTGTGTTATTGGACATACATCGTGGCTAAAAGTTTTCGGAATGACACAAGTATTGGTTTTCACAAAGTCTGCTGCTTCAGTGTTTGTAGATCTTTTTATAAAATGTTTCTATGGTATACTGAAGTATAATTACAAGCATTTCATAAATATCAAAGGCTTCCATTGACAGTGACATTAAGTTTATGTTTATGTTAAGTCAATATTTGCAGTGTTGGTCTTTCTTTTTCAAGACCTCTGCAGTTTGCCCTGGCATGCTGTCAATCAACTTCTGGGCCAAATCCTGACTGATGGCAGCCCATTCTTGCATAATCAATGCTTGCCTCTTGAGGATTGACCACAAGTTCTCAATGGGATTAAGGTCTGGAGAGTTTCCTGGCCCATGGACCCAAAATGTCGATGTTTTGTTCCCTGAACCAGTTACTGGTTCACAGTCACTTCTGCCTTATGGCACAGTGCTCCATCATTCTGGAAAAAGCATTGTTCAGCATCAAACTGTTCTTGGATGGTTAGGAGAAGTTGCTTTCGAACAATGTTTTGGTACTAATCTTTATTCATTGCTGTGTTTTATAGGCGATATTGTAAGTGAGCCCACTTTGGCTAAGAAGCAACCCCACACATGAATGGTCTCAGGAAACTTTACTGTTGCCATGACACAGGACTAATGGTAGCGCTCACCTTTTCTTATCTGGACAATCTTTTTTCCAGATGCCCCAAACAATCGGAAAGGGGATTCATCAGAGAAAATGACTTTACCCCAGTCCTCAGCAGTCCAATCCCTGTACCTTTTGCAGAATATCAGTCTGTCTCTGATGTTTTTCTTGGAGAGAAGTGGCTTCTTTGCTGCCCTTCTTGACACCAGGTCATCCTCCAAAGGTCTTCCCCTCATTCTGCGTGCAGATGCAGTCATACTTGCCTACTGCCATCACTGAGAAAGCTCTGTACTGGTGGTGCCCCAATCCAGCAGCTGAATCAACTTCAGGAGACAGTCCTGGCATTTGCTGGACTTTCTTGGGCACTCTGAAACCTTCTTCACTACAATTGAACCTCTCTCCTTCAAGTTCTTGACGATCTGATAAATGGTTGATTTAGGTGTAATTTTACTAGCAGCAATATCCTTATCTGTGAAGCCTTTTCTGTGCAAAGCAATGATGACTGCACTGTTTCATTGCAGGTAACCATGGTTAACAGAGAAAAAAACAATGATTTCAAGCACCACCTTCCTTTTAATTCATCCAGTCTGCTATTCTAACTCAATCAGCATGACAGTATGATCTCCAGCCTTGTACTCGTTAACAGTCTTACCTGTGTTAACAAGAGAATCACTGAAATGATGTCAGCAAGTCCTTGTGTTGCAGGGCTGAAATGCGAGGGAGATGGGTTTTTAGGGATTAAGTTCATTTTCATGGCAAAGAAGGACTGAATTGCAATTCATCTGATCACTCTTCATAACATTCAATACAGGCAAATTGTCATCATAAAAACTGAGGCAAGCAGACTTCCAATAATTCCAATAATGAAATCCAATAATTGGTTCATTCTCAAAACTAATTTAATATACAAATAATAATTAAAAACTCATGCTTTATTTGTTGAATTTTCTTGCCTGATAACGATAAAGTAGAGATTAATTATCCCTGTGAAGGTAGGCAGACACTGAGATAGTGAGGAATTTGTACTGTTGTGGTGAATTATGTTTTCTATCGTTGATTTGTGGGACCACTGGCAGGAAGAAATGCACTTCAAATTGCCAATGGAAATATCTGTGAAATACCTAAAAGCACGCACTAAGATCAAGGTTTCTCTTGATTTTAATGGATGGAATTTTACCTGCAGAAGTCTGTGTTATAGTATAAATTGGTCTTTATTTCGTAAATGGTGCATTTTATGATTATTGCCAGCCTCTGCACTGGAATATTTGAACTGAGAATACTTTCTCTTGACTGCATTAGCTGTTGAACCAAGCTTTCAGGTATGGAAAGTAAAAATCCAGACCCAGATTTTCTTTCAGCTAACCAGTTCAGTACTCTCTGATTCTCTGACCCTTTATACTCAACTGCTTGGCTGAAACAAAATTTTGGTCTAGATTTTTACTTTCTGGACCTGAAATTTCAACCTCTGCTGTAGAACATCAGAATTTACTACAAGGTGATCCTTTGAAACAGAGATGTACATAAGACCTGACAGGTCAATTAAATGCTGTTGAGGATGCTTGGGGTAATTCATCGTATCCGATGATGATGTTCCTCCTTATTGATGGCTGTGGAGTCCAATCCTTGAACTGCACATTTTATTGCGTTCTGAAGAGGTAAATTCTGGATTAGTGGTGGCAGGTATCTTGTTCCTCTCTGATTCCAGCTGCTCTGTACTTGCATGACAGAGCTGCTGCCAAGTATAATGATCAACAGCAGCCACTTCCAATTAAGTGCAGCCAATTTGACATTGCTTTAGTGATGTCATTAGCCAGTCTTTATGCCGATTTTCCTGTCCCCCTGTGGATCATTGGCCCAGATGGAGTTGCCAATGTAGGACTTGATATTGCAGGCGCTCATCAGGCACCCTAACAATATGCCAAGCTCAGCGACTGCGGCCTCCATACTCTCACATTTTGTCTTAGCGAGCCCTCAAGGATGGCAATGCGCACACATTCACATAAGGAATCTGGAGCCGCATGGTGCTTTTGGCACTAGTATTTTGATATTTTAATATTCCTACATTTGAAAAATCTGTTTTTTTTTTTTTTAAATAAAGCCAATCTTTCAGTAAGCTTACATTATGAAATGTTGTTGAAGTTCTAACTATCAACACATTCTTAATCTTTTTCCCAGTGATTTCTTTTAAGGTACTACTGACCCATAAATAAGCTCAATATAGAAAAGTTCTTTAAAATGGGTTAATTGTAATTTGTTCTGAATCTTACATTCAAGAACAAAGGCAAGAAATTATTAGTTATTTTCACTCAATACTCTGTTGTTGTGAGACTCTGATTCTCGAAAGTGCTCCTGAAGTTTTCCACAAGGCTATGTTCGTCATCCAGTGCTTCTGAGGACCATGGGCAGAGACCAGAGTACATTCAATGCCCGTGTTCTCCTCCAGCCTTTTCATGTCATGCTTGTCCTTTGTAATGTTTCAAGGATACACACACATTCAAAACATCCCAAGCCTTAATGAACTGTACATAATGGTATGATGCTGGCCTCTCTTTGAGTGAAGAAAAAACTTTCATTGTGATGAAAAAGTTTGACAGTGCATTCTGAATGAAATATAACTGAGATTATTATGCATCCGTGCTGTATATACAAACTAAAACATTATAAACTTAAAAGGTTACCTTTCAGGGTATGAGTTTGTGGATAAATAGTATATGTTATATAAAAATATTTGCTTTTTTCCCCTTCTTTTTGCTGATGTGATTGTTATCCTCAGTCTGAGTATCTGTTAAAGAACAAACATTTTTTTATGTAAATTATGCCTACATATTATCATGCACATTAAGTAGAAGCTGTTTATAACCCGTAAACACATTCAGGTATGAAAACATTTCCCTGACTTGACAAATGGTTGTAGATGTTTAAAAACAAGAATCTTTACCAACTTACCAGTGCCACAGATAGAGATGTTAGTGTGCACTATTTTCTTATTGCTGTATGCACCAAAATTTCCCCGTGATCAATAATCGTAATATTAACACTGTTCAGGCAGTTCCCCAGAGACGCAAATAATCCATCATACAAATCCTTACGTAAATCAAACTTTATGCAAGTCACATTTATCTTCCCATGCCATGCAAGACATCTTATAGGAGAAAAACACATAAGTCAAAAATACACTAGTATTATGTACCAAAAGGCTTGTATTAGTGAAATGAAAAGATAGTGTACATTTATTTGCAGGCATATATCGCCTTTAACCTTATCACTTATATTCCATTTTGAATATTTTTTGTGCAAGTCTAGATTTTCCAAAGTCGGTTTTAATCATTTTAACAAACAATTATTACCTTAGTTGTTTTTCAGACATCCAATGAAAGGAACAGCTTAAATATGCATTTTCCTAATGCCTGTTAAGGGTCCTATGCATGCTTTTATTTTATTTAGTTTTGTTTTTTAGATTTATCCGAAAAATATCAAGAGAACAGCAGCTGCAGTCAATCAATGCCTTACCAGTATCCAAAGTGTCTGTGCGGGCAGAGTATTTTGTTACGCGAATGTGATGAATAGTCAGCGTAGGGAATTGCGCTTAGGCAAACCTCCATTTGCAGGAGATTAGCTTCTCCGATTACTGCGTCAGCCAGTTCAGACCTCGGGATAAATCATCAATAGTATCCCAAGCAAACTGGCCTATCTATTACCGTAAATCATTGTCCATTACGGAGCTGGCTATTTCAGGGAAATTGCCTGGTTGGTGAGGTGAAAAAAATATTTTTGTTTCTGAGCTGAATTAGGCGTTCAGATTCTGACAGCTATAGCACAACAAAACACTGCTGATTATGTTATATTCATAAAAATTTTAGCCACCAGTCTCAGAATGAATTTTGGTCTAGATTGCTTTGGTTTGCAAATACTTTATTGTATAATATATGTAGATAAAGACTCAAACATCAGATGTATCACCCTGTTTATGTCTCAAACTGCCAACTCGTCTGATTTGCTGTTAAGCCATGTTCTCATTTTGTTCTGCATTGTATATTTAAATATCATTTTAGCTTATCAAAATGCAAAGCATGCACCTGGTGTCATGTACTGTATATGTTTAGCCAGAAAATAAGTATTTGACACATCAGCATTTTTATCAGTAAGGGGATTTCTAAGTGGGCTATTGACACAAAATTTCCACCAGATGTTGCCATCAAGCCAAATATTGAATTCATACAAAGAAATCAGAACATTTAAGTATACAAGTTGAGTCATAATGAATAAAGTGAAATGACACAGGGAATATTGCACAAATAAAGATAACAAGGTGCAAAATGGCATAGAAAGCCAGAAGATCACCTGAAATCTGTCAGTATTGAGAGAGAAAACTTTAGTTCCAATTGATGGTCTATAAAGGCTTCTCATTACCCAGGAGGCACACAGGAAAGACTATTTTATGGATAAGAGCAAAGAACTCCCTCAAGATCTTCGTAATCTTGTAGTTGAAAAATATTCTGATGGGAATGGTTATCGGGGCATTTCCAGAATGCAGAATGTTCCTGTGAGCACTGTGGGGACCATTATCCGGAAATGGGAAGAGCATCAGTTCACCATAAACCGACCACGATCTGGTGCTCCACGTAAGATCCCTGTCCGAGGAGACCAAAGAATAAGCAGGAGAGTTTTTCAAGAACCACTCGGGCAGAACTTCAGGAAGATCTTGCATCAGCAGGTACTGTTGTTTCAAAGAAAATTATAAGCAATGCCCTGAACTGCCATGGCATCCATGCATGCTCACCACGCAAGACTCCATTACTGAACAAAAAGCATGTTGAGGCTCGGTTAAAGTTTGCGAAACAGCATTTGGAGAAGCCTGTGGATTACTGGGAGACTATAGTATGGTCAGATGAAAGCAATATTGAACTTTTTGGCTGTCATTCTACGCACCATGTTTGGAGAAGAAATGGCACTGCCCACCATCCCAAGAACATCATACTAACAGTTAAGTTTAGGGGTGGAAGCATCATGGTTTGGGGCTGGTTTTCAGCAAGGGGTACTGGCAGACTTCATATTATTGAAGGCAGGATGAATGGAGAAATGTACCGGGACATTCTGGATCAAAATCTGCTGCTATCTACCAGACAGCTGAAAATTAAAAGAGGGTGGACATTTCAGCAAGACAATGATCCCAAACACAAGGCCAAGGAAACAATGAATTGGTTTCAAAGAAATAAAATCAAGTTACTTGAATGGCCCAGTGAATCACCTGACCTAAATCCCATAGAAAATATATGGAAAGAACTGAAGATCAAAGTTCATAAAAGAGGCCCAAGGAACCTTCAAGATTAAAATACCGTTTGTTTGGAAGAATGGGCCAGAATCACTCCTGAGCGATGCAGACGACTGGTCTCTCCATACAAGAGGCGTCTAGAGGCTGTAATCACCAACAAAGGCTTTTATACAAAGTATTAAATAAAGTGTGTTCAATACTTATTCCCTGTGTCATTTCACTTTATTTATTATGACTCAACTTGTATACTTAAATGTTCTGATTTCTTGGTATGAATTAAATTTTTGGCTTGATGGCAACATCTGGTGGAAATTTTGTGTCAATCACCTACTTAGAATTACCCTTGCTGATAAAAATGCTGATGTGTCAAATACTTATTTTCCCCACTGTATGTGTCTGTATGGCTTGTGGAGAGCAAGATGGGGTAGGTGAAAGTAACAAATCTCTTCTGTTCTATTCTGTTCTTCACAGGACCGTCAAGCAGAGTAACCACTGTATACCTCCCCTTTCAGGTCTCCATGAATTGTGACTACGTTTTCGTCAATGGGAAGGAGATGCGAGGGTCGATGAACGCCAGGGTAGTGTTCAGCTATGAGCACCTGAGCGCCCCCCTGGAGCTGACGGTGTGGGTGCCCAAGCTTCCCCTTCAGCTTGAGCTCTCGGACAGCAAGCTAAGCTACATCAAGGGCTGGAGAGTCCCCATACTGCCTGATCGCAGGTGAGGAGCTCGGCTTCAGATAACTTTCACCTTTATGGCTGAGGTAGAGTGTGTGTTACAGCTGAAGAGTGTGTGATTCATGACATTTACAGATGCACAATATATTGTTCAATGTGACAGTTTTGGTCAATATTGCCATATTTAGATTTCATTCAATATTCAAATTTTGCAGCACCAGAGCTATTTTAGCATATCTGCGAAAATAATGGAGTTGATTGCATTGGACAAACATCCATTTTTTTATGGAGGGAGACAGATTTGTTTGATAGGGTCAAAAGTAACTAAGTCTGTACAAATCATTTCATATCCTTTCGATGTTTTGAAAATGAGCATATGAAGGTGTTTCACAGAGCTTTATAATACTAATATATTTTATTACTGAGGGGAATCCTCTTTTACATTCCTAGGCAAAAATTCTGTATATCTTGTAAAAAAAAGGCTTGCTTTCCAGGATCACTAGCATTTGTAATTGGAAGGTTCACTTTCAACTAAATATTCAAGATCATGACAAGAAGAGAGTCTCCAGCCCACATCTGAAAGCAAGCTTTCTTGGCAAAAGAGCCCTTCATCCCAAGGAAGAGTTGGCTTTTTCTGTCTCAGTTCTGCAAAACAAGCGAAATGTGTCATGTGTGTATATTTTCAGTTTCAGGTTGAAAAGATTTAGTTCATTTTAGCCACTGGGACCTAATATTATTTGTGACTGAACCAATATAGGAAAGGTTAACATTGGATTCCTCTAAAAGCTAACAACCAGATTCAGCATTATCAAGTGTGTCATCATCTTCCAAGAACACAGCTCTCTGCTGCTTTATATTCAGTGCAGCCAGAGAAATCAAGGGATTGAAATATACCTTGTCAGATATTGACAAGACTTCCTTGTCATGTGAATGCTGCTTTATGTGGGCATAAGATAAAGAACAGATTGGTTTTCATAGGAATCGAGTGCAGCAAGGTTTTTTAGTCTTTAGGGAGACCTTCAAGCTGTCAAGAACCTGAGCAAAATTGGACAACTAGAACGTCTTGCAGTAGCTGTCTGCTACTGCTCATAAACAACAGACTTTTCTCTTTATCCCGGTACTAACAACCAACATAAGTACTGAAGTGTGTTGCTTTATGTTTGTACTGTAAAATGAGTTTACCTCAAACTAAAGCATTCGAATTTTAGGAGATTTCAGTTAGCATTTTTATGTTATATTTTTATTTATTAAGGAGAAGCTTTTATCCAAAGTGATAAACATTATATGGACAAAAATATTGGCACACTTGGCCAGTACACCTACAGGAACTTTTATGACATGCAATTGTAAATCTGTTACAGCTGCCACTGTTCTGGGAAGGCTTTCTAAAAGATTTTGAAGTGTATCTGTGGGAATTTTTGCCCATCCATCTAGAAGAGCATTCATGAGGTCAGATACTGATGTTGGATGTGAAGGGCTGGCTCGCAGTCTCCATTCTAGATCATCCCAAAGGTGTTCAGTGAGGTTGAGGTCAGGGCTCTACGCAGGCCAGTCAAGTACTTTTACACCAAACTCACCCAACCATGTCTTTATGGACCTTGCTTTGTGCACTGGGGCACAATCATTCTGGAACACAAAACAACTTTCCCTAAATTGTTCCCACAAAGTTGGAAGCATAACATTATCCAAAATATCTTTGTATGCTGCAGCATTAATGCAATGCAATGCAATTTTATTTATATAGCGCATTATCACAACATTACATTGTCTCAATGCGCTTTACATTTCTGCCACGTAAAGACCCCCCAGTGAGTAAGCCAAAGGCAACGGTGGCAAGGAAAAACTCCCTAAGAGGAAGAAACCTTGGGAGGAACCAGACCCAAAGGGGGGGCCCATCCTCCAGGGGCCGGCAGAAGAGTCAAACAAAACAAGATTATATAATTTAAGCTAATACAGGGGTTGAAATTTCAGTCTCGATGCAGGGGCAGACCGGTGCAGGCACGCACTGCTTAATGCATGATGGCAAGATCAACAGTGGCACAGCAGCAGGGGAGGAAGGAGAGGCATCCATGAGCCAAGGGCAGGCAGGCTGGAGGATAGTTGCCGGAAGTGGAGGTAGTAGTCTTGCAGGCAGCAGAAGCATAAATTCCTCGATGTTATGGTTCTCCAGGCAGCACACCCCAGAAGGGGTGGGGGAGGAAGTAAGAAAATAGTGTATTAGCCAGAGTTGAGGAAACTAGAGGCAGTGCAAGCAAAATGATTGAGTGCAATATTCATCTAGGCTCCGGCAGATCTGGCTATAGCAGCATGAGAAAGAGGGAGAGACAGGCGGGAACACAGGCATGGGGACTCCCTGAACATCAGCACTCTAGTGTAAGGCTAGAGTGACAGCACTGACGCATCAGTTTATCCAAAGCCAAGGACACCGATCCCCACTCAGCTCTTCACCTCATACTGTTAGTCTAACTGGGAGTGAGCGACTAGACGGAACTAGAACTAGGTTTCCTATACGCTAAACTATACAAGTGCGTTTTTAGACTTGAAATAGCGAGAGTGTGCCTGAATCCCACACATCCGCCGGGAGACCATTCCACAGCTGCGGAGCTCTGTAAGAGAATGCTCTGCAGTCTGCCGTAGTCCTGTCTACTCTAGGAACTAATAGATATCCTGCTCCTTGTGATCGAAGCAGGCGAGAAGGGTTGTAAGGGACCAGAAGATCATTAAGATATTGTGGTGCAAGGCCATTCAGAGCTTTGTAGGTTAATAGCAGTATTTTGTAGTCAATCCTAGATTTGACTGGTAGCCAGTGCAGGGAGGACAGGATAGGGCTAATGTGATCAAATTTTTTAGTTTTTGTGAGAACTCTGGCTGCTGCATTTTGTACTAACTGAAGTTAATGTAGGGATCCAGATGGACAACCCGAAAGGAGGGCATTACAGTAGTCCAATCTGGAAGTTATAAAGGCATGTATTAGTTTCTCTGCATCTTGAAAGGAAAGCATCTTCCGAAGCTTGGCTATGTTCTGTAGATGGTAAAATGCTGTACTGGTAATGCTATTTATGTGAGCACTGAAGCAGAGGTTGGAGTCTACCAGGACACCAAGATCTCTGACCACTGTTTTAAACTGAGTAGGGAGGCCGCTAGGGTTGGGGTTTACAAACTTATTACGAGCATCCTTAGGACCGATTAAAAGAACCTCAGTTTTTTCTGTACTTGGTGATGTGAGGCTCGCATGCAGCTATTCATCCATGGAAGCCATTCCATGAAGATACCAGCACACAGGGTTTGGAACCCTGTAGTTATTGAGTCAACAAAGTGTTGGCGACCTTTATGCACTATGCAACTCAGCACTTGGTGACCCCACTCGGTTACTTTATGTAGTCTGCCACTTAATGGCCGAGTTTCTCCTAGCTCCATAAGTTTTTCCTAAATGCTTCCACTTTGCCATTATACCTCGTACCACTTATAGTTGACCATGGAATATCTAGCACAGAAGAAATTTCACAAACTGACTTATTGCATGCTTGAATACACTGAGGATTTCAGAACAACCCATTCAGTCACAAATGTTTTAAACCTGACTGCATGACTAGGTGCTTGATTTTTATACACTTGTGACAATGGGTCTGTATAAATCACCTGAATTCAATGATTGAAAGGTGTGTCCCTATACTTTTGTGTTTATAGTGAATGTTTTTGGGAGAACCCTCAAGTAATTAGGGGTTCTGGGCCATGCTCAGGGGACCAATGGTGAATCCCAGAGTGTGATTTGATTTTAACAGCCTTCTGATCACTGATACAGCATCCGAACCCACTGAGCCTAACTGGCTAACTTCACCAGATGCACAATGAGGTTTTTAGATCAAAATGGGGAACTTTTTCCTCTCCCAGGACAACCAGAGACAGTGATGATGAGGATGAAGATGATCGCAAGCTGAGCCGAGGCTGCACTCTCCAATACCAGCACACCCAGGTTAGGGTGCTGACCCAGTTCCACACCACGTCAACCGAGGGCACTGACCAAGTTATCACCATGCTTGGTCCAGACTGGCAGGTGGATGTTACCGACCTGGTACAGGACTCGCTAAAAGTGACCGACCCTAGAGTGGCTGAACTTGTGGACCGCACCATCCTTGCAGGCCTCGAAGTTGGAAGTACTACACTTAAGGTAAGTTGCCAAAGCCGGACCTGGTATATCAAGTGGTAAAACGTAGTGTTTAGTACTATAGGCAGATCTCTATTTGCGTAAAACTTACTTGCATAAATCCAGACTTACAAATGTAATATTACAGGTACATACAGTTTACAGAAATGCTAACGTGACATCCATCCATCCATCCATTTTCCAAACCTCTTATCCTACTGGGTCGCCTATCCTGGAAGCATTGGGCACGAGTCAGGGAACAACCTAGGATGGGGGGCCAGCCCATCGCAGGGCACACTCACACACCATTCACTCACACATGCACTCCTACGGGCAAAATAGCAACTCCAATTAGCCTCAACATGTTTTTGGACTGTGGGAGGAAACCGGAGTACCCGGAGGAAACCCCACGACAACATGGGGAGAGCATGCAAACTCCACACACATGTAACCCAGGCGGAGACTCGAACCTGGGACCCAGAGGTGCGAGGCAACAGTGCTAACCACTGCACCACCATGCCGCCCCCTAATGTGACATCATTAAGTAAATTGAGACTTCATCTTTTCATTTACTTGTGTTCTTTACTATGTAATACTAGTATAATTTTGGTTTCTGGGCTTTTTGGTCTGTTGCATGTCTTGAATGGTATGGCAAGGTAAATCCAACTTAAATAAGTTTTCACTTACTTAAGGATTTGTGAAATGGGCTACTTGCTTCAGTTGAGAACTGTCTGTATATACCCCCAAAGGATTTACCAAAATGACACTTCCATTAAATACTAATCTAATATTGTCAGTGTCTGTTGTCATAAGTTAAGCTAACATGCACAGCAATGCTCTACATTAACTTTGCTGAAAGAATTGAACTTGTTCTTTGATTAGTGACACATTAAGCCCTTTAAAGAGTAAGCAAGTATTTTTATTGGAAAATCTTTTATTTTATAGGTTCAGTAATAATAAACGAGCCCTGAGATTTATTTCCTGTTGAGTTTCTAAAGAACAGCAGATGTCCAGTTCAACATTTATTATTGTACTTACCCATGCTTACTTAACTGCTTATGGTTATTCTGTGAGCCAGTCCATCACAGGGCGCAGCGCAGGGGACACCCTGGATGGGATGTCAGTCCATCACAGAGCACAGGGTAAGGGACACCCTGGGCGGGATGTCAATCTATCACAGGGTACAGGGCAGTGTACACCCTGGATGCGATGCCAGTCCATCACAGGGTAGAGGACACCCTGGACGGGATGTCAGTCCATCACAGAGCACAGGGCAGAGAACACCCTGGAAGGGATGCCAGTTCATCACAGGGCACAGGGCAGGGGACACCCTAGATGGGATGTCAATCCATCACAGGGCATGGGACACCCTGGACGGGATATCAGTCCATCACAGGACACAGGGCTCTTACACACATACTAAATTGCCAAAGAGAGCCCAAATATTTATTTTAAATTCTTGTAGTTTTTGTTACATTTATTTGTAAGCACTATGGATTTAGTGGTATACTGTCTAATGCTGCATCCATCTATTTTCTTTCAGCAGCTGCTTTAATTCAAACTAAAAACATATATAAAGGAATCGATGGGCAGTGAACTGGAAGATTACTAAATATGAACTAAATAATATGTGAACTGGAGTGTAACTGCTGTTCTTCAGGGCAGCCTGGGCAGAAGTCATATAAAAACACTAAAGCTTCCACGCTTGCTGTAGCACCAGCAGTCAGTGGTGAAGTGAAAAGGCCTTCATCCTAGCCTGGCTGTATGCTTCAGGTCCGCATGGGTTAGCAAAGCCTGCAGTCAGCTGAACCACAAACGTTGCCTTTTCTCTTTTAATAAACTGACTTGTCTGGAAGCAGGGGGTAGTTATCATAAGCACTGGGGAGTGTGCAGTGTAGAGGTTTACCCCGTGAAAAGGCACTTGTATTCTGAGATGTCACTTTCAGATCATATATACACACACACACACACACACACACACACTACAGTTGTCACAATTACTTGATTAAAGCTGATTACTTGACTATTAAAAAGCATCTGTGAAAATATTCTTTCTTACTTGTTCTGCAATATGGAAGACGTATATAGCCGATGGGGGACAAAATAAAGAGCGAAAGCACCAATTTTGTTGAAGTACTTCACATTAAAAATGAATGAAAATGCTGTTGTCTGTCAGAATCGCAAAGCATAACTTAAATATCACCACAGCACGAATGCAATGCAAATACATCTTAAAGAACACATTCAGGATTTGACGTACTCACCCATTAATGCAAGGTTAGCCATAGATACCCGACATTTAGCCTCTCAGAGTAGCCTGCTCTGTCTTTGTCATCACTTGGATCATTTTGATTAATTTACTTACTATGATTACACTATGTCAAAATAATCGCTGCTAAAATGAAAGTTAGCCCTATCGTTAGCTGCATAATCATATATTTGTTTGTGAACATATTGCATGTTTTGAGTAGTTAACAATATTGAAAAACGTTCACGTATATGAAGATTTTGCTGTACTTAGAAGTTGAAAATTAATTGTGCATCCAAAAATAACTTATCTACAGAGTTGAATAGCTGCGCTGTGAGCTGATGATCCACTTGCTTTTGCTAAATATCGTCTCTGTCGAATAGAAAATATTTCCATACAGCAGAACACGAATGTCTTCATGACCAGTTCTTGTACGCTTTTCTTCTCTTCACTACCTTTCTCACAAATGCGCTACATGGGCTATGAGTGAGCCCGACATCAAGGATGAGAAATATTAATTGTGTACTAGAGCGCATGCAGAGCTCATGCAAAAAGCAGTGGAGATAAACTTGACTTTTTTGTTTTAACATATACTAGATGATATTGAATACGAACCATCATTAAAAGTCTAAAGCTTGCAATGTTTTGTTTTCTATGACAAGTATTTTGGTACCACAAATTAATAGTTTGGACCCAGCAGACTATGAAGGTCTTTCTAATGTGACGATTGCATGTACATGAAATGCCATGCCGATAATAACATTGCATATCGTGTAAGCCTATTGAGGGCAGCACAATGGTGCATTGGGTAGAGTTGTCACTGCACACCTCATCTTTGTGTGTGTAGAGTTTGCATACTTACCCTGCGTATGCGAGACTTTTTGGTGGATCCTCTGGTTTACATCCACCGTCCAAAAACATGCAACTTAACTGAACAGAAGTGCCTGAACTGACAGTATGTGTGAATGAGTGATTGTGCTCCTTGCAATGGTTGGTTGCTTCCTGCCTTGCACTAATTGCAATTTATATATTATTTTATATGATATTATATTATATAAATGATCAGTCGATCTCAGATTATTTAAACACACATCCAAACACACAGGTGTGTAATTATATCTTTGTGTGGACTCTATCCATTTCTATGGGAAAACTAACCTTAACCCTCTGGGGTTCGAGTGCGTCGTCGGCAATGCAGTGTACTTTTCGCGTCTATTTTAGTTCATCTCTCTGAAATCTTTATGTAGAATCATGAAAAAAACACTGATTAAATTCGCAATCTGTATTATTTTCAAAACAGCCATTGTATTAAAGTTTTTAAAATTAGGTTAAATTGGCAAAAAAGTAAACCATGTCACCTTTATTTGTTTTACCTGCATCAGGGGCGTGTAGTACTGTCCTCACCTGAAGATCTCTATTCACATTATAAATAGTCGCATTTCCGCGTATTCAAATCGCATTCGCCTGGTGATTTGATGAACAACGCAACGGTGAAATGCGATCCAGAAACATCCCCATCAGAGCCATAAAAGGGGGGTAAGATGTGCCCAGGTGTGAATGGCTCATGCATACACAGGAAAGTTGCTGCATATTCAATGAAAGGAGCCCAGAAATAGTGACATGAGTTAGGTTTTTCATATTTATTTATCAAATTGAGTGTTGCAACTACACCATTTAGTCATTTTCATGTAGCCAAGACTTTGGTGATCAGATATCTGGGATCAAAACAAACTGCCACCATTACTTACTATGTACTTTTATAATATTTCTGCACTTGCAATGTCTATACTTTGATTTCAAATTACAAACTTCACATAAATGACATATTTACAAAGTACACTAAGATTAAGATAAGTTTAATGCCAAAACAAATATATAAGAAATAATTTATTTTCCATGATATTGAATGAGGGGTGGCATGGTGGTGCAGTGGTTAGCACTGTTGCCTCACATTTCTGGGACCTGGGTTCGAGTCTCCGCCTCGGTCACATGTGTTCGGAGTTTGCATGTTCTCCCCATGTCGTCGTGGGGTTTCCTCCGGGTACTCCGGTTTCCCCCCACAGTCCAAAAACATGCTGAGGCTAATTGGACTTGCTAAATTGCCCGTAGGTGTACGTGTGAGAGTGAATGGTGTGTAAGTGTGCCCTGCGTTGGGCTGGCTCCCCATCCTAGGTTGTTCCCTGACTCGTGCCCATTGCTTCCAGGATAGGCTCCGGACCCCCCGCGACCCAGTAGGATAAGTGGTTTGGAAAATGGATGGATGGATATTGAATGAAATGTGTGACCATGCCCCAGTCATTGGAAGTGTGTCCCCTGCCCCTTGACCCCAGAGGGTTAACCCCTACCCAGGCCTAACCTTAGCCATAAGTAACCAAATAAAATACGAGACTTATGGCATTTTTAGTATTTTGATTGCATTCACAGATCTTTGTGGAGACCCCCCTCCCCTGCCAATAAATCCACATTTATCTGCACTTATTCTTTTGAATCAGACTCATTAATGAACATATTGCAGTTATGTGTTTGATTGCAGTCATTAATTAACCATGTTGCTGCTCTGTTTCAGGTTGAGTCTCCGCTCGTCATGGAGGCCATCTTGGGGGAGATTTCCTTCTCTGTCACAGATGACAAAGTGTCTATTGTGGAGCTGCGAGTTCACACCATCTCAGGCCTGTCTCTGATGCTACAATCCAGCCCCGGTAACAGCCACACAATGGTAGCCAAGGCAACGGGCTTGCAAACGCTTGCTGCGCCCAAACAGGTGCTATTCATTATGGTTTCGGTAACGGTTCACCATATACATTGACATTTATTTTTATTTAACACACACCTTTGTCCATAGCAATGTACAAGTAAGCCAAAAAGCCCATTTCAAACGTGCTGATATGGAGTCGACTAGGTATGCGGCTTAACTGAGGTTCAGTTAAAGCCCAGGTACAAGTGTGAGCATTATCGGAACAGAACCTACTTATGCACCAAACCACACAAGAACCTAATATAACTACTATTCAAATCAGCAGAAAGTGCAGTATAAAGAGCATTCAGGGAGCATGAAATGATATTAGGCTAGTGAAGATATTTCCGGAATAAATTGGTCATGAGGGGTTTCTTGAAGGTGGATGGAGAGGGAATCTGATGACAGGATGTGGTTCAGTAGCTCATTCCACTGTCAGAACTACACATGAGAAACATTTGTACAGATCCATTAAATATGGTCTTAATATTCACATTTATTTATTTAGCTCATGTCCAAATCAACACTCAGTAGAGGAAAGCTTTGGGCCATAGAGTAGAATCAGCCAGCATCCAACACCCCCTGGAGCCGTGTTAAGGGCCCGTTATTATAAATTCTGTAAAATATTTTGATCTCTTGGGTAAATAAACTGAATATCTTCCACTGCCAGCATTTAAGACATGCTATTTAGAGGTTGAGAATACAAAGCTGTATTATTCCGGGAGGACAGAGTGCAGTACTGTAATTGTGGGGATGACCTGCAGGCTCCTGTTGCCAGCTGTGGTAGATACGTGCTTAAGCAGCTCATATCATTCGTTAAACCAGATTATAATATGCTAGGCTGGCAAGTAATTAGTGTAAGATCTGCCTGTGTGTAGTTTCACCTGAATAATATGGTTAGTTTTGGTCAATGACTTAATCCAGAAAAAGCCACAGAATTAAAGCAATGCAGCAATGAGCAGCAAAGAACTGGCAACATTTTTCTATCACTGAAACATGAGTCTCCTTCACGTTCTCTCTGCTTTCACTTGCTAATTCATTCCACTGAGGAGAGTTAAGTCTCCTGCCCCCGCCCCCCGCATGTCACACAAACAAAATAACATTATTTCTAAGAGGTGGAACTTTCACAATACAGGGAGGATTATTAACCTGTTTCTGTTTCTTCTAACTCAAATCCAGTGGAAAAAAAGTTCTAGGCCTCCTTTTTAATCCCCTCCTGAGTGTCTGTGAGATAACCAACATCTGAGATTTGCATATTGATGATAAAACTTTCCTATGGGTTTGGCTGCTTATAGCGGCAGTAGGCCCATTTTCATTTTAATTCCGTTGGCAGTGGTCAAACAAAACAGAAGAAAAGGCCAGCTCTGTCCCCCCTTCCTTCGAATTAAATCCTTATTTCCCCAGCCCTCCTACATCAAGACACCTTTACATGTAATGACGTTAATGTATTGTTTTAAGTGCTCTCAAAGGCCTCGCTGTAACAGCAAGAGACTCCCACATCAGCTTAGTCGACAGAGGACTGCTCTAGTCATTTCAAACAATTATTTCTTCATTGCTCATGAAAACTCATTCATGTCTGTTTGTTTTGCTTTTTTCTTTTCATTGTTCGCTCGCTGAATGGAAATTAGGTGCTCAGAGCACAGAAATCTGCACAGTTAAATGAAACAGTAAATGCGTGTGTACCTGTGTATGCTGTAGAAGCTAATATTTCCCTCTGATATGGGTGGCAGTGGGCGGGGCTATAGCGTCTTGCTTCCAGAGTTGTGGCTTCTGTTCCTGTGTCAGCTCTGCATATACATTTGTGTGTCTGGGGAATGTGCATGTTTTCGTCCACTAATTATGTCCGGCACAGAATTCATGTTCTGTGTTTTTGTGTTTTGACAGGAGGCAGTCCTTTCTATCTGGGCCTACTACAGTGACAACACAGCAGTGCCTCTAAATATCTTTGACTCTAAAGACTATAATCTGAATGCATCTACCCTCGATGATAAGATTGTAACGGTATCCCAAGACCCGCATCTGCGATGGCCAGTCATCACAGCCGAAGGCGAGGGATCCGGAGAGGTAATCCGTGTAGAGATGACGATCAGCGAAGCATGCCAGAAGACCAAACGCAAGAGTGTAATCGCATCCTCTCCAGTATATGTTCGGGTTCGCTTTGGGCCTGAGGAGGACTCTGAAGAGGAGGGCGAAGGCATGGTAACTCTCCAAGGCCATGAAGAATCACCAAACACAAGGAGACCACTTATTGATTCCAGTGTTGGTGAAAGTTATGGAGCAACAAATGAGCAACCTGCCAGCGTTCCTATTGACTACACTAACTTTCCAACCATCAGCAGCCAGGAGCGGCCCACAGAAGGAGATGAGGATGAGGAGGACTTTGTCCATGCACCTCGCAGTATGACTGACCTGGAAATAGGCATGTACGCCCTCCTGGGTGTTTTCTGTCTGGCCATCTTAGTGTTCCTCATCAACTGTATCGTGTTTGTGCTGAAGTACCGCCACAAGCGCATACCCCCCGAGGGGCAGGCCAACATGGACCACTCGCACCACTGGGTGTTTCTGGGAAACGGGCAGCCTCTACAAGCCCAGAATGATCTCTCCCCGCAGCAGGTGGAGAGTCCCAGTAACCCTGTTGACTCGGTACAGACTTGCTGTCACGGAGACCATCACAGCAGCGGAAGCTCTCAAACAAGCGTGCAGAGCCAGGTCCATGGCAGAGGAGACGGAAGTTCAGGGGGGTCCACCAAGGAGTGCGGAGAGGAGCCCAACTCCCCCACCTCGAAGCGGAAGCGGGTCAAGTTCACCACCTTCACAACCCTCCCTAATGAGGACATGCCCTACAACTCTATTCCCATTGCTGATGAGGAGGACATTCAGTGGGTCTGTCAGGACATGGGCTTCCAGGACCCTGAGGAACTGCATGACTACATGCGTAGGATAAAAGAAATAGCCTAGTAGGCGGTGTGGTCCACCACTAAGCTTTCTAGAACTTTCCTTTCTGAATTTCTCTTTTCTCACTTTAGTCAGGATACCTTTTCACGATCCAAGGCCAACATCTTGTTTTTGTTTTGTTTTTTTTTTTTGACTAGCACATTACTATTTTCCATGCTCATGCTCACTTGGAACAGTCACAGTTGCTTGATATTTTTTTGTTTTTGTAAGACTTCAAACCGGAGTGCAAAATGGCTTTGTGTGGCACAATTCCTCTCAACCCAAAATGGAACAGTCTATCGACACATGGACCAGTTCCTGTTAAGGATGATAATGCCAGACTGTTACAGGCTGAACTGTTTTAGGCAGAAGGGGTTAATTCTTGTGTGTGTATGTGTCTATTAATAATCAAAGTACCTCTTCCTACAAAGAGGAATTTGATGTGCAGATCAGAAATTCAGAGAATGTTGGGAAGGATGATTCATGGTAGCAAGGACAAGTTGAGCTTCAGTATGTTCCCTCTTGTCAGTATCATTAAGTATTCATAAAAGCTAATCTTTCTGCACACAATTCAAGTCCCTAACATTGCTTTACTTTTCCCCCCTATTTTTTTATTTTATGCATACACAATCCTCAGCCAAGTTCTGTGCAGACTTGATGAAATGATGTTAATGGTCTCAAATTGCCTTATTAAGCTGACTTTTCAGATTACGCCAGACTGTTTATCCCATTATCTATTGGGGGTAATGGCTACTGATAACAGCAAGGAAACACAAGAACGTCATATCTTTCCCAACATTCTTTGCATGGTAGAAGAGCTTTCGAGGCACAATCAACATTTTTTCCCAAATTTGTAAATGTTTGTATTGTACTAATTATCTAATCATGCATACACGATAATAAAGCAAGTATGTTATCATGCATTACATGCATGTGTGTCAGCCCCACCCTACAAACTCCCTTGAATATGTACATACCACCTCTCAGTACAGGCTTTACACGGAATCACACATATACATTCCATCGGGATCAGCTGGAAACTGTGTGAGAGAAGCTTGCTTGGCTGATCATGTTAGTTATCGATAGTTCAGCTGTGTATTCTGTATTGCTAGAACTTTCTGCATAATGCCCTTGTTGCAGTTGTTATGTCAGAATGTAAAACATCTTATATTGAAAAGGAACCTTAATCCATCACTCATTCTTAGCTTCTCAAAGACCAGACATTCTCAGTTTATGTAACACCTGCTTGTTCTTCACTGCTATACAGATCTTCTCCTTAGATGCTGACTGCAACCAGTTTTTGCCGGGATATGTTAATTTTCTTAATTTCGATGAACCGGATCTTTGCTGTTCTGTATCAAACTATTGAAGGGCTGTGAATTTATAAAACAACACAGGCCGCAACATTATTGACAATGGACTTCAAAATGTATCACATAGTCACAGAAGCACTGTTTCAATGAAGGGAGAAGAGAGATTTAATCATTTGAGACCTATCAAGATTCTTCATAGTAACACAGCCTCTTGTTTGGCATTATTTTACCTCAGCCTGGAATGCAATATTTAGTACCTTCCCATTAATTATTCAGTTTTATATTACAGGCTTATATTATTTTGCAGCTTTTTTATACTCCGGAAATGAGGTAGAATCATTATAGACCTTTAGTGGTACTTGGAGTGCTTAAGATACAGATGATACTGACTGGAGGTAGCACAGTTCAGGTTGCACGTTTAGTAATTCAGATGCTTCTGGTGAAATCCAACAATAGGCAGCAGATAATAAGTCAAGGGCTTCTGGGTTTTGTGTGAGAATGTTTCAGAGTGGGGTGGCATCAGAGTCAGTGGGGGGGTTTCATAAATGGAAATTTAGCATCTTTCAGGCCTCAGAGTTCCAAGTGTGGCTCCCATTTTTAGGAGAACGTGGGAATCATATTCATTAACTATTCCATAGGACTGTTTCACGCTTTCTACATTTTATAATTTTGTGTCCCTATCACAACATCATAATCCGCATCATTTTGTTCTGGACCTGGATTATGTTACTGCCCTTATTATGGAATTATTCAGCATCTTATCCAATTCATGGGCAATGTAAAAGCTTTTCCTAGCCTGTCTCTCTGAAAATTGTCATTCATTTTGAGTCTTCATGTGGACTCATTCATACAAAACATAACTTCCCTTTTACAGTAAAAATGCATTAAAACATAGGTCCTAGCTGTAACAACCTATCTGAAATGAAGGTGGAAATAATGTCTCTTCAGAAAAGGTTCGTTTTGTATCCAAAGTGCACCAACTACACAATTTAAACTGATGATGCCGTCTTGGGATGAATGTACAAATCTGAGCTGTAGCTTGACCCCAGGATAAATCTGTGGTCCACTGAAATGGTTCCACATAATTATTGGGATGTCTCTACTAGCAGCTACTGTAATGGCTTTTATTTGCCATTTTATCACTGATAACGTGAGCATTTTTTTTAATGCATCGTTTTAACATGATGTTTCTGGTCATTTTATACTTTGTGTGTGTGTGTGTGTGTGTATATATATATATGTGTGTATGTATATATATGTGTATATATATATATATATGTATATATATGTATATATATGTATATATATGTATATTACACACACATTTCAGTGGAACACTTTTTGTATCTCAAGGTTCTTTTAAAGATGTTCATGATGTGAGTTTTTTTGGTGTGTTGTGTAAGCTGCTAGTAGATGCTTTGCCTCAGCAGTTAAACACCTTGAGCTGTACCCTGTGGAAAGTAGCAGAGTATGGTGGTGGCAGCCACAAGCTGCTGAACTGAAAGTGTTTTTGTGCAGAACACTGTCAGATTTCACTGTATTCTCCTGCAGTCCCTTGTAATCCCCCCCCACACCCCCGCCCCCGCTGTGTATCTAAGTACTAAAGAAAATGCAATACAAAAACTGTTTGCCCCCCTCATTTCACCACACCTGAAATCACTCAGGTCCTGGCAGTGGTATAGCATTTGTTTGCCAAAAACACATTTCGCTGAATTTGAATATGATCAGGGGTTTGTTCAGCTAGATGCTTACATCTGTTATTTCTATGTGTGTGTTTTTCCGCTTTTCGTTTCTCCAGCTTCTATTGCCTTAAATTGTATCATTCTGCGATAGCTGTAACATCTCGATAATATTTAATTTCAGCCCAGCCTCTAAACTTGTACATATTAAAGAGAATGATATAAAAAGTGGTAAGTATTAAAAACATTTCTGTGTTCCAAGATTTGATGGCTGAGTTGTACTGCATTATTATGTGTACATGTTAAAGAAATAAATATAGGCATTGTGTATAAATATAATTCCATGACAGAATAGGTGAAATATTACATTGTTCATAAATTCAATTAATTTTGGTAATGAAAAATGGATTTCATTTTTCGTTTCCCACAAAGGAAAACGTAACTAATTAATTACGTTTAACCTAACCTAAATTAATGGAAAAATATGATCATCAAATGGATACAGTATGAAAATGCTTGGTGTTTAAAATTATTTGTGCAGATGCCTCTGCTAAATAGCTAAAATAGTGCCACAGTGTTACTGTTTCCAGACGGCGCTCTGCATAGCCCATGTAGTGCAATTCCGTGGCGACGAGGTTTCAGCAACAGCTGCACAGCTTATTCTCTCTTTAAGTACCCAGGTAGGTAAACAAGGTCACCAATGAAGGGGACTGTGTCATTGTGACCTTTTATTATAGTTATTATGGTTAACTTAGGGGCCAGTGTCTGGCTCAGCGGGTTAGGCTGCTGTCCCTGGGATTAAAACCACCAGTTTGAATCCTGGGGTCGGTAAAGTAATGTGACCAATGGCCCAAATTGCCTGAGGGACTGGGTGACCCTGCTTTCTTAATTGTATGTCACTTTGGATAAAGGTGTCTGCTTAATAAATGAAATAAAATGGGGCTCTTACCTCAGGTAGTCATATTCAAACATAACTATATACATGCAGGAAAAGGAGGGCCATTATTGAAAAACATTATAAAAGTGGTGCTTCTGTAGATATTGTGCATAACAGGGTAATATATAGACAAAAAGCAGTAAAGTTCCTTTGGAATTAAAGATGTCAGCAAAGCTAATTATTCTAATTATGTCCAAGTTTATTCTGAATGTTTTAGATTGTGCTGAAAGGTTGTGTGTACGGAGGCCAGGCAAGTTTTTAACTTTTTTTTTTTTTTTTTTTTTTTTTTTATAAAAAAAACTTTTTTTCCGTCCATACATGCATTGCAGTGCCAACTCTATAATTCTCTAGTATGCTGCCTGATTTTGTGGCTAGGGCAAAATTCTTGACAAAAATCAGTAACCGACATTATTTTGGGGGCACAGGCGTACATTTGGGTATGGCTGGTTGGGACATGTCTCTAGCAATACTATGGGTAGTATTATGGGTGTTTGGGGGCATGGGGGGGGCTCACACCTTCATTTTGGGAAATTCCCCACTGTGAGCTATCAGAGAATTGACTGCTGGGGAAAATAAAAATGGTCAGCTTCTGTTCAGAATGTTTAGGCTTATGACACTAATTAACTATATAGCTCAACCCAGTGTGTCATGATGTGTCAACCCAGTGTCCATATAAATGCAGTCCATTTACCATGAGCGCCGAAATTGCTGGCGATCACTCGGGCGGGCGTTCAGGCAAAGAGCAGGCAGGCAGGCAGGCAAGCAGAATACGTGGACAAACGAGGGTTTATTCTGGGATTGGGACCAGGGAGCGCCTGCTCGGAGGCGGCAGGCAGAGGGAGCGCCTGCTCGGAGGCGGCAGGCAGAGGGAGCGTCTGCTCGGAGGCGGCAGGCAGAGGGAGCGCCTGCTCGGAGGCGGCAGGCAGAGGGAGCGCCTGCTCGGAGGCGGCAGGCAGAGGGGGCGGCTGCTCGGAGGCGGCAGGCAGAGGGGGCGGCTGCTCGGAGGCGGCAGGCAGAGGGGGCGGCTGCTCGGAGGCGGCAGGCAGAGGGGGCGGCTGCTCGGAGGCGGCAGGCAGAGGGGGCGGCTGCTCGGAGGCGGCAGGCAGAGGGGGCGGCTGCTCGGGCTGCGCAGGCGGGGGCGGCTGCTCGGGCGCTGGAGCCGCAGGCAAGGGCGGCTGCTCGGGCGCTGGAGCCGCAGGCAAGGGCGGCTGCTCGGGCGCTGGAGCCGCAGGCAGTGGGACCGGTAGGTCCCGTGCAGGCAAGAGGGGCGTGGCCCCTTTATGTGTCCGGGGCACACGCAGGATGGCGTCCCGCACCACGCTGGCCCCCTTGTTGACCAGCCGCCCGGGCCGGAAGCAGTACTGTTCGAGGGGCGGCGGCGGCTCCGCGGCGGCTGGGTGCTCTCCCCGGACAGGGAAAGCTGCCTGCGTGGGCTGCTTAGCAGCGCTGGCAACATTCGGAAGAGCCGGGGAGTCCTCCAGCTCACCAGCTGGGAGGGAAGCGGGGACGAGCATGTATGCTCCCAGGGCGATCGTCGTGGCGATCGCTGACCTCTTCTTCTTCCTCCATTTGGTCGCCGCGGCCGCGGAAGGCTGGTCGGCGTCCGATGGGACGGGCCGCGGGGACACCTCCTCCACGACACACGGCATGTCGAACCCCAACCTCCGTGCCATCATGTGTTGGACCACCTGATGGAGGTTGGAGCGTACCTCTCCTAAGTAGCACCTGTCCCCAGGTGAGGACATCGCTAGCTGGAGGTCGCTGCTTCTATTGGCGAAACCCAGAGCGACGGGATCCTCCCAGACGTCGGGCTGGTTAAGCCAATAATAAGCCTCTCGCAGTAGACCGAGACGTTCATTCTCGGTCTGCTCCACCTCTTTGTTTGGGTCTGTCATTCTGTCATGAGCGCCGAAATTGCTGGCGATCACTCAGGCGAGCGTGCAGGCAAAGAGCAGGCAGGCAGGCAGGCAGAATACGTGGACAAACGAGGTTTTGTTCTGGGATTGGAACCAGGGAACATCTGACGCAGACTAACATCAATGACATAGAAGGTGCCAGGGCAAGACGCGGACTGAAATACACCAGACAACAAGGCACAGCTGGGTACAATCAGGGAAGCACACGTGGATAATCAGGGGGGCGTGGCACACACGAGGATCGTACGAGCTGGGCATGACACAGTGTGACCAATAAGCAGAAAATATGAAGGGTTTTGTCTGAAAACTTGAAAAATTTATGGCAGGATGATGATTTAAGAGCCCTTTTGGAAGGAATAATTTAGTCTGCTAGTCTAATTCTAGGCCGTACCTGGGTGATGCTCTTGCCTCAGGGATGAAGGATCAATTCTCAAGATTATAATGTGTGATTGTATGTGTCCCGGTAATGGCCTGGCATCTGGCCACAGTGTTCCCTTGCCTTGTGCACTGTGCATTATGGGTTAGTTTGTTGCAATTTGTTACAAGCTGCAACACAAAATTATGAGGATGTCCAAAAAGCAGGTGGTGTGATTTTTTAAAATCTTATAATCCAATCATTTTATGTATGATATAAATTTATTAAGTGACACTGGGTTTTAGTGTTGTCTTTGTGATCTAATATACACTTTCCCTGAAAACAAGGTAAGTTTTGTAAGTGATCCTGGCAGTTTAGCAGCTGCACGGATTCCATTTCTCTTTTGTGCAGAATAGCATTCATTGATTGGAGAAAAGGTAAATACTGAACTTCACCCTTAAAAGCCACTAATACCTCCTCTAGAAGAAGTGAAGGTCTATCAGAGAAACTCTGGAATTGGTACTAAATGCATAAATAGTCCAGCTTTACAAGTGAATCCAGCACAGGTTTGGCATTCCATTTCTGCCAATTCCTTATGAATGGGAAGAAGGGTTGAAGGTTCCCTTTAGTCTTCTCTGTTAATGACAGTTTTCAGATCATTTAGGTTTTGTGTGAATTTGGTGTCTCAGTTGAATCAAGATGACGCTGCCTGAATTTTCTCTTCTGCATTTGTAGCACTTTCTGTTAGTATTTAACAAAAAAGATCTTTTGCAGCACGAGGCAGGGAACAACCCAGGATGGGGGGCCAGCCCATCGCAGGGCACACTCACACACCATTCACTCACACACGCACTCCTATGGGCAATTTAGAAAGTGTTTAGTCAGCATGTTTTTGGACTGTGGGGGGGAATCGGAGTGCCCGGAGGAAACCCCACGACGACATGGGGAGAACATGCAAACTCCGCACACATGTGACCGAGGCGGAGACCCGGGTCCCAGAAGTGTGAGGCAACAGTGCTAACCACTGCACCACCATGCTGCTCCCATGTTATTGTAGGAACATTTAAATTATTCATTCACAAGAATAGTTGCTACAGTTAATAATTTTTATGTTTAACTGTTTCAGTTGATATGTATTTTTCACATTTATCTCCTATAATGTCATTTATTGTATTAAATTTAATTTTCTAATAACTAGGAACATCCATGCTCTTTTCATCTATTAATTAATCCTTTGTGCTGGTAATGTTAAGTAGTATAACATAAATACTACACTTTTGTTACCAATCGATCAGTTTTCCATACCTGCCTGTCCTGTGCAAGACGTTAATTTTAAAAGTATATTTATTTGTGCCTTTGTTAAGTAGTATAATGTCAGGGGCTCTCGCACAGGAAGACCAAGATCCAGGTATGCAAGCAAGTGTTTAGTTTATTAGCAGACTAGTAAACACGGTAACAGGAGGGGCAAGCAGATGTCGTCGTCGATGGGGGAGCACAGAGGTCGATAGCCAGGGAATCCATCCTACAGAGATACACGAGACAGGCACACACGGGGAAGAGGGAACGGGACGTGCCAGTCTCGGCGGGGAAGGCAGGTCAGGTGCAGGAGCGGGTCTGGAGAGGGAAAGGAAAGCAGGTAAGGCAAACACACTAGGCAAACGGAGTAGGGTTGGGAGATCGGGAAGACGAGACAAGAAAGTGCTCGGTACGGCACGCAAACATTTGGCTCAATACTTTGCACTGGGTTGGGGTAGGTTGGATTCCTTTGAACCTTCCCTAATTTTCGGCAACGAATTACACCCGGCAATTCCCGCCTGTGTGGGTGTGACGGGTAGCACCGTACGTCCTTTATCCTCCGCCTGTGTGGGCGTGACATATAACACATAAATTTCTTTGATAAAACAGTTCTGATTTAAACAATTCTAATTAAGTATATTCATAATCATCCCATAAGATCACATTAAATGTGAGATCATTAGTGTTTCTTAAAAATGTATAAGTAAAAAAGGAATTAGCAAAAAAATTAAGGGAAAGGGCCTCCATTCAAGGGGAATTTTTCATATAATACATTAATTCTATTTTTTTAATAAATATTTCACAAGCATAGCAACACCTGAAGCAGCCCAAGACAAGGCAATTCTCTGCAATAGATTCATATGAATATGTGCATCTTAAAAGGTTTATTATGACGTTAAATTTGTCTTCGAAAATAAAATACAGGATCGTTTGCATATGGCTCTTCAAAATGGATTTATTCAGAGGTTGTAAAGAAACATGACAAGGGAGAAGTGTCACTGTGTTGTAAAAGTGGGCATGTAAGAATGAATGAATGCAGCCTGCAGACAGGAGAAGAATGAAGAATGCCTACCTACATCCTGTGTTTTTTGAGCCACATGGGTGCAGCTTCAGCCACTTTTGTCGCCTTCTGAGAAAAGTTTAAAATCTCATTTATAAACCCATTCCATCACCACCTAAAGAAGGAAAATCCTGTTGAGGATCTCGTCTGCCATGGCAACAAACTCACGAAAACAAAGATGTTTTATATCAACAGCATGTCATACAACTATCAAGAAGATCCTTTTCTTTTGGGGACAGAAGCTTATTCTTGCTGATCTTCTGGCCATATTATCAATGCAACAGTCTTACCTTCCTTCAAAGAGCATATGAAGATGGAAAAGGTGCCACATTAAAGGGAGAAAAGTTTAAGGGCTGTAATGACATCCATAATAAGCAAGTTAAGAGTTTTGAATAATGTCTCAAAACACGGTGTTGTAATCAAACACGGTGTTAATTATACGAATAATGCTACTGTGCATAAACATTTGATGAGTTGCTTGTTAAATTTGAATGAATGTTAATTATATAGTTTTTCACCAGTGCAACCGGAGTTGTGAGAAAGACATCTAAACATAGGAAATAGAGATTTAAATATGATAAATATGCCTGAGGTTTGTACTACGTTCCATCATGATATTTGTATCAAAACTCTCATATTAAAATTATGGGTCCTGTTTTCCTGTTCTGCCCCATTAAGGAGGTACTCGTATTGCATCTAAGTCCTACTGCTTGTGAGAGCTGAACTGCAACCTTCTAAGTGTTTTTACCACAGTCCTTTTACTGTACAAGTGGCTCACAGCATCATTTCTGCCTTTTTGACAACAGAGATTGACTGAGCTCTTGGAGCCCATTTAGGAGCATAGGAAGAACAGATCGAATAGGCCAAACATCTGGGCCGTCTTCCGGGCATCACTGAAGCAGCACTTAAGAGTAACAGGCCCACTGACCAATCAGGAAAACCCAGCTGGAGTGTGGGAAAGGGCAAAGTGAAGGATAAAGAAAATGGTAAAACACACATATGCACAGTAGTCACAGCCCAGAAGAATAGAACTGTTTATTTCCTGTCTTTCTGAAAAATAATTGTGTTGGTTAAGGCAAAAGTTAAGCATGCAAAGAATTCTGAATATAAATGACGACTTGAAAATTCACCGTTCACATTAATGGAAGATGGTGATTGATAGCAAGTAAGAGTTGTGAAGTTTAATCACAGTATTACACACGTGGACAAAATTCTTGGTACCCTTCAGTCAATGAAAGAAAAACTCACAATGGTCACAGAAATAATATATATATATATATATATATATATATATATATATATATAGGTCCACTGACTGATTACAAGATTGTAGACACCTGTGATGCTAATTAGTGGACACACCTTGGATTAACATGTCCCTTTGGTCACATTATTTTCAGTCTTTTCTAGGGGTACCATCATTTTTGTCCAGGCCTGTTTCATGAGTTTTTTTTTTATTAATTCTGTTGAAGCATGGTTAAAAATCAATGTCTGACTTTTATTAGTTAAATTTCATAGAATTTTTATTTATTATTACTTTTGTCAGATTAGAGTTATTTCTGTGACCATTGTGAGTTTTTCTTTCATTGACTGAAGGGTACCAACAATTTTGTCCACGTGTGTATACTTAAGGCTACAGCAGCCCTTGCTGTATCACTTTGACCATAAACAGTAACTCTGTCTGAAAAGGCTTTCCTTCTAACATTATTGGTCTCCTTTATATATCTCTGTGATGTCAGTCCCTTTTGAGACAATTCTTGCATTTGAGGCTTACTATCTTGATCATGTTTGTGTGTGTGTTTTTTTCAAATGCATGAGTGAGACTTTGCTTCTCAGAATTTTTCAGCAGATGTTTTTTTTTAAAAAAAAAAAAAAAACCCAATTGTTTGGTGCACAACACCTGGGTCAAAGGCGGGTCAGAGAGGCATGGATACCCTGGCACATTTAGGGGACCAAGCACTTGACAGGGGGCATTAATTATGTAAAACTGGATGATGGGACCCATGGTACTGAATCACAGGGTTGAGCAACTGAAGTGAAAAAAGCTATTTTAACAATGAAGACTCCCCCTGATGTTCCTTGACAAAGCAAATTGACCTCTCCACTCTCCTAGTGGCAGAGCTGATCCATAGTCATTAATGGGTTATTAGCAAAAGCATTTTCAAGTACCTGAAAGGCTGTAATAACGCCTCTTAATAAGCAAGTTAAAAGGGTAGCCCAGCTTCGGCCAAATAGTGTCATCTCCGTGGCCCTTTAAGCAAGGTCTTTAACCCCTACTGCCCTTTGCTGCCACTCTTGCTCTCTCATCTGTGTGTCATGGAGAGCAAGATGTGGTAGCCGAAAAGAGAAAATCCCCATTATTTTTTGACTGATTTCAGTAATTTTGCCAACCCTTTTTAACTGTTGTTTGTATCGCAGCTAACCATATATTTCTGTGCCAAGAATTTGTTTGCTCCCTGAACTGGATGCCAGTCCATCACAGGGTACACATACAATCAGATACACTTGCTAATTTAGAAATTCCAGTAAATATAACGATATGTCTTAGCACTTCAGGAGGAAACCCACTCAGAGAATATGGTCCATTGCAATTTTTAAAATTTCTATTTGTCCATGATCCATAGATTTGGCATAGCAATATAACTTTAATACCAGTATTAAGTACAAGTAAGTAAGTAAGTAAGTTAGTAATTAAGTAAGTTCAAACTTAGTGTGGAGGAATTGTGCGTTTTGTAGAAAGTATATTTTTAAATGAGTGTTTGAAAAAACAGTATTAGGTGGCATAAAACTTTTAGGTGCCACTTCAGGAGGGGATGATGAAAATATCAGAAACGAATAGTTTTTTTTTTTTCCCTGCCGGTAGATACCTGTAGTCTCCGCCTGGGTCACATGTGTGTGGAGTTTGCATGTTCTCCCCATGTCGTTGTGGGGTTTCCTCCAGGTACTCTGGTTTCCCTCCACAGCCCAAAGACATCCATCCATTTTCCAAACCGCTTATCCTACTGGGTCGCGGGGGGTCCAGAGCCTATCTCGGAAGCAACGAGCACGAGGCAGGGAACAACCCAGGATGGGGGGCCAGCCCATCGCAGGGCACCCATTCACTCACACATGCACACGTATGGGTAATTTAGCAACTCCAATTAGCCTCAGCATGTTTTTGGACTGTGGGGGTGGGAAACCGGAGTACCCGGAGAAAACCCCACGATGACATGGGGAGAACATGCAAACTCCACACACATATAACCCAGGCGGAGACTCGAACCCGGGTCCCAGAGGTGTGAGGCAACAGTGCTAACCACTGCACCACCATGCCACCCCATGTCCAAAGACATGCTGAGGCTAATTGGACTTGTTAAATTGCCTGTAGGAATGCATATGTGAGCGCATGGTGTGTGAGTGTCTGTAAATGTACTAGAAAAGCATGTAGAGGTGTTGCTATAGAAAAAACTTATTATTATTTATCCATTATGTTTTTTTGTTTTTTATTACTTAGCTAAACCCTTCATCCAAAATACAACTTTATATCGCAGCCAATGGTATCTCTATTTAGAAAGAGCACACATTGAATTAAATGATTTTGTGTGTATGGAGAATTATTTGTGTCCCATCCGATGAATTTGTGGGTTTGTTAGGCTGCTCTGTAATTGGTTGTCAAATTGGTTGGAGTTTTGTGTGACAATTGTAATTTTTTTTTTTTTTACTTCAAAAACGTCTTGCAGTTATTTAGAAATTTCTGAATTTTTTTGTGTATGGAGACCCAGAGAGAAACCAATTATAAGCCTTCCTGTTTAACCCAGAATAACAGGAAGAGGAAAAGTATTTCTGTAAAGATAGATTCTACACTCTCCATGAGTGCCCTACATTCATTCTGAAGTTGTTTGCTGTTTATTTTGTTCTAACCTTTATCGCAGTAATAAATAATTAGCACATATAATATAAATAATCACTATGAAACAGAACTGCGCATGTATTGACTCTTTTTGTGATAATGGTCCCCATATAATCAGAATGGTTATTCCAAGGCAACAATTCTGTGGCTAATCTTAAAGAAATGACCAGAAAAATTTTGTCTTTGATGAACTTTAATTCCCAAATACCCTTAGCAGAAGACTCCAAGCTGGGGTCATTACTGACTGCAGAAATATGTTTGCTTGTTAACTAGGAGGTCCTGAAGGGGAACGATAAGACGTTTGCTGTATTTTTTTAATCCTACAAGCACATGTGTTGTAATGAATTGCTTTTGGGCAGGACAAAGCCTCCTCCACAGGAGTCGAAGTAGCTCATTTCATCAATATAAATAAAAAATAACAATAAGTGGTGGTTCCCACTCTTGTTCCTTAGTGCCATCTAGCTGTGATTCTCAAAATTCTGTGGGTTTACCTACTTATATAAAGAAATGTAAAAAACAAGGTAACTAGTTTCTGGCAGCGATATTAAAATATGTTTTAAATATGTTTTACTTGGAGATGTGGCATTATCACATGTGCTGTAGCTTTTAATACCTCAAGCAATATTGTACAATGCCTTCATCTCATTTATTTATTGCTATTACATTATGTCTGCAATTATTATTCATTTATGGGAAAAAAACACTTTATTTCAGTTTTTCTTTTTATTATGCATGTGGGTGACAGTATATTACTGCATTTCCTTGTTTTGACTTTTGGGAAGAGCTTCATGGATTCCAAGCACATTCCTAGGAAATCATCCTTCCAAAGCAACAAGAAGTATCAAAATATGGATATTAGCAATATACATATAGAAGTGTGTTTATGAATGAATGTTAACTGCATATCATGTTAATAACGTATCATGGTTTTTTTAATTGACAGGTACCATAGGAAAGCTGTATATGTTAATCACTGGTGTACTTCTTTTTAACATTATTGTGCACAATGCAGACTCCATCAAGATGAATTCATATTTTATTCATCCAGTTAATTCCAGTTAGCTGATCAGTGTTCTTTTCTGATTGTGTTCTAATTGGTTACCACTAGATTGCACCCATCCTGGATTATTCCCTGCCTTGTGCCTGTAGCTTCCACGATAGATTCTGAACCCAGTGACCCTGCATCGAACAAGCAGTTCTGGATGGATGGATGTAATTTTATATTTGCACAAAACAAGTTAAATTATATATTGTACTCATATTTAGATATCTTCTCTGCTAAGTTGGGATACTTTTGGTAAATATCATTATTTAGGAATTGTTTTCAAGATTTTTTCACTTTTATTACAATGAGGTTAATAACCCAAGTCAGTATCAGAATGAAACCTAGTTTCATTAGATAGCAGTGCAGTGGACTGGGGGAAATTAACAGTAGCTATCATTCATAATAACAAGCTTTCAATAATTAATGTAGCTTTATGGAAGTAACCACTGTGAATGGCACATTTACTAGTTAGGAACCAGTGTCTGTAACTTTGACTTCATTACTGCATTACCTTGGGATATAATAGAACAGCATATTAACTGATGCAGTATTATTAAATCTTCATTTCTTTAGAACGTTTCACATTTCACACTCAGCAGGAACTCTGGCATTTTGCCCTCTGCTTACAAAAGAGAGTAAGTCTTTATATCTTTTGTACATCAAATTGTTGCCTCAACTATTAAGAACTGGCTTTAAATTAAAATTCTGTTTAATTTTAGGGACCCTGTATTAGTAGCGAAATGTATCAAAATATGCAGGATTTCACAAAGTGGAAAGTCACATTAACTGCTTGCACATCCATTAATTTCCTGTGTTTATGGCCTCGTCGCTTTACATGATTTTAAGCTCATATTTCTAGTTTTATTTCTATTCCATCCATCCAATTTCCAAACCGCTTATCCTACTGGGTTGGCGGGGGTCCAGAGCCTATCCTGGAAGCAATGGGCACGAGGCAAGGAACAACCCAGGATGGGGGGCCAGCCCATCGCAGGGCACATTCACACACATTCACTCTCACATGCACACCTATGGGCAATTTAGTAACTCCAATTGGCCTCAGCACGTTTTTGGACTGTGGGGGGAAACCGGAGTACCCGGAGGAAACCCAACGACGACATGGGGAGAACATGCAAACTCCACACACATGTGACCCAGGCGGGTCCCAGAGGTGTGAGGCAACAGTGCTAACCAGTGCACCACCATGCCGTCCCCTATTTCTATTCCTGCTTATGGAATGTAGTAGAGTGTTATATTAAGAATCAGCCCAGACTGTAGGGGGTAATATTAATATACTGATTAAAGGTAAAAACAGTGGAGTTAATCTATGGCTGTTAAAAAGTGTATTCATGTTAGGTGACAACGTGGTCTCTACATAAAGTTGGATTATACCTCCATACTCTGGTGTCTGCATTATCCTTATGTGACAAGGATATTACATTTGGCGACAAGGATAACGGGTGAGTTCGGCAGCCGCTGGAAAACGGAAGAATAGGGTGAAGTATCAGCAACGCAGGATCTTAGCCGGAGTAACACCTAGAGGAAACTAACGGAAGTGGCGGAATGGCTACTTCAATGGTAGGAACACTTACTGTTTTCGATGGTCAGACTCAGGCTTGAGAAGAATACTGCGAAATGTTGGATCATTTCTTTGAAGCTAATGGCATTACTGATGAAGCACGTAAAAGGGTTCTATTATTGAGTTCGGTCGGCGGCAAGACGTACAGTTTAATGAGGAACTTGCTGAGCCCAGACAAGCCGGGTGCTAAATCATATAAGGACCTGCTTCAGTCACACTACAACCCAAAGCCCAGCGAAATAGTCCAGAGATTCAAATTTAATTCTCGGATTAGGGCAGCGACGGAGACGGTATCGGAGTATTTGGCGGTGTTAAGGGAACTAGCACAGCACTGCAATTATGGAGAAAAGTGAAAAGAAATGCTGCGCAACAGGTTGGTGTGCGGTATCGCAGATGACCACATACAAAGACGGCTGCTGGCGGAGCCAGAGCTAACTTTCGACAAAGCTTTGGCAGTTGCACAAGCCATGGAAACGGCAAACAGAGATGTTCGTGACCTGCAATCGACGGCACTGGCTGGTACTATAAGTAAAGATACTTCTCCGCTCTCGGTACATAAGGTAAACGTGGGGCAAGGCAACGCGGCCTCGGTGGTTTGTTATAGGTGTGGTAGTGACCACTGGGCACAAAACTGTCGCGTAATAAATGATAAATGTTATGGTTGTGGAAAAAAAGGTCATGTGCAAGTCCTCAGCTCCCATTGGCAAGCAGCACTTTATGGAGGGAGGGAGGCATAAAAATGTAGATAATTACAGTAAGAAGGAAAAAAGGCAGTCAACACATCACATGAGCGAATCACCTGATACTCAAGCCAGCGATGATGAAGTGTTTACTATGCATAATCTGGAAGATTCAGAAATAACAAAAGTGGACCCCATCACCACACAACTAGAGATAAATGGGAAAATAGTAGATTTTGAAGTGGTTACAGGATGTGGTGTGACAATTATGACAAAGTCAGAGTATGGCAAACTGTGGACAACGGGAAACGCACAGGAGCTGCAAGATTGTTCTTGGACATTGAAAACTTATACAGGCGAAAGAGTAGCTATAGGAAGGAAGTTTGTAATTTGTACAGACCACAAACCCCTACTGTCTCTCTTCCATGAGATGAAAGCAGTGCCTCAAATGGCATCTCCTCGTATTCAACGATGGGCGGTGACCTTGAGAGCATATGAACTCATGTATAAGCCTGGGAAAGACCACGGCAACGCTGACGCTCTGAGCCGACTTCCTCTGCTTCAGCTATCAGAAAAGAGAGCGCAAGAGGATCGAGTGTTGTTGATGGAGGAGGTGGCACTGGAGGTAGCAGAAGAAGTGTGTCAGTGGACACGCGAAGACCCAGTGCTGTCCAGAGTGGTTCAGTTCGTTCTGCAGGGGTGGCCACCTAGTAACTCAGACCCAAGAACATAGCAACTTGCCAGCCCCCGCACCTCTCCATCCTTGGGAGTGGCCAAGTAAACCATGGCAGAGATTACACATAGATTATGCTGGACCTTTTATGGGTCATATGTTTTTGATCGTGGTGGATGCCTATTCCAAATGGATGGATGCTTACGTGGTTACCTCAGCAACAGCAGTCAACACGATTGAATGTCTGCGGAAGAGTTTCAGCGCTCAGGGATTACCTGAGATGATTGTGTCAGATAATGGCTCATGTTTTATGAGTGCAGAATTCAAAGAATTTGTGGAGAAGAACGGTATTGATCACATCACCTTACCATGCTTCTTCAAACGGCTGCGCAGAGAGGGATGTCCAAACATTTAAGTCATTGATGAGGAAGGCAGGTGAAGGGAACATCACTACCAAAATATCTAGAGTGTTGTTTAATTACCGCATTACCCCTCACTCCACCACGGGGTTATCACCTGCTGAACTGTTAGAAGGCAGGAGATTACGATCCACACTAGACTTAGTGCATCCTGACCTTAGAACTAAGATACATCGGAAGCAGGGTGTACAAAAGAGACATCATGACAAGCAAAGATCAGAAAAAAATTTTCAAGGGGGGGATGCAGTGCTTATAAGGTATTTCAGTCATGGACCAAAGTGGATACCAGGTTTTATTGTGAAAGTCACGGGTCCAGTGTCTTACAGAGTCATGTTGGGCGATGGCAGCATTGTGCGTAGACACGTAGACCAGGTACTGGCTAGACCGGAAGTCAGAGACATACTGTAATAGCTCCTAGGGTTACAGAACCAGCTGAAACAGTGATATGCTCTGGGAATCCGGCCGCAGTGGGGAATGGATGTCTTCCAAAAGAACATCTTGAACACAACATGGAAGCAGCGGCGACAAACATTCCAACCCAAGGCACAGCAATGGAGTCACCACCGCATAAATCAGTTATGCCGGCCAGATGGTCACAAAGGACTGTGACTAAACCTAGTTATTTGAAACGCTATGATTGTTAACTACAATTGTGTTTGTCTGGGTTAACCTAAGGTGGTGGCACGGTTCAGTGTTGTGATGTCTAGTTTTATTCTGTTTTATATGTTCAGATATCTTTATTAAAAAAATAAATAAATAAATAAAAAGTTAAGGGGGATATGTTAGCTAAAGGGGGGAGGAATGTAGTAGAGTGTTATATTAAGAATCAGCCCAGACTGTAGGGGGCAATATTAATATATTATATTAATTTATTAATATTAAGTAAAAACGGTGGAGTTAATCTATGGCTGTTAAAAAGTGTATTCATGTTAGGTGACAACATGGTCTCTACATAAAGTTGGATTATACCTCCATACTCTGGTGTCCGCATTATCCTTATGTGACAAGGATATTACAGGAAATACTTAAACATTCTGGCTGACTGACTTTGATAGAACATACATATGAAACCGCACTGTCAATTCAGATTATAATGTCTCACTGGCTGCAAAAGTCAAGGAAATTGCCTTTTGAATAAAAAATTGCACACTTATGTAGAAATAAAGTATGTCATTTCATGATAATTTAGGTAATATAATACCCCATGCATGTCCCAAATTGTAATGTACTGCATGTAGGGAAATAATCCAAATTTTAATGGGCAGTCCAGGAATAATTTAGAATTATGATATTATTGTTATTTTCTTTATGATACTGGGAATTCTGCTAAATGGGTTCTTTTGGGATTTTGTTGTAAAGGAATGAGTCTCATTTTAATAGACTACTGAACATTTATTTTTAAAGTCTGTATTACTATCATAACTTATATGTGCTAGCCCTGCACTTATCTGGCATTAAGATCCATCTGCACTCTCCTGCTAAAATATAGGAATATTGCAAAGGAATTGACTTGTTCTGTGCCATCTGGACGATGTGACCAAAATGTTAAAGATAATCTACTCTATTATATTATTTGATTATTTGCTGCTAAGCAAATGTATTGACATAAATGCCTGTTATGCTCCATAAACTGGGAAATTGCAGAAACATATAAAATCCATTGTACTGTTCAAGTTAAATGTCTGAATAGTAAAGATCGACAGATCTGCTAGATCAACTGCAAGTTCAGAAGAATATATTCCATTTTCTGCCAGGAGGGGAACCTGTCTGATTAATAAGTAAGCACTCTTCAGATAAACACAAAAGTACTAGATACTTAAGGCATTTAAAACGTGAGAATTGTAAGTCGTGCAATATTCCGTGGGATTTATGAAAGTTATTTCAGTCAAGTGCTGCCCATATGTCTTGGATACAGACATTAATTAATATATGGGTATTCTTTGATACGTCTCTGCTGATTTTTTGAGATTTTGAATATTCATTACACACAATCCTACAGCTATGCATTCCTCAAAATACCATCTACAAAAATAATCAAGGGCATCTGTTTTGTATTCATTTTTTTGCAATCTATTGATAAAAGAAATTAATTACTACATTTTGTTCCATGGAAATTATGTGGTTACGCTTAACATTAACTGCACCTTTGCAATGCATTCATTTTGCTTTCAATGAGCACTCAGTGCAGCTTCATAATGCATTCATGGAACATTCATAAGTAGCATGGATGTATACCTTAACATCCTTACATACCTTAAAACTTATATATTAATATATAATATATATTACCTTAAAACAATATATATTAATAACAAACATTATAATAACAAACGGGTGAAATGAATTGTTATAATGCTTGTTATCATATAATGTTTGTTATTAATGTATACTAAAGCTCTTAATGTATGTTAGGATGTTAAGGGTATACTTACATATTTCCTATGAATGTTCTTTGAATGCATTTTAAAGGCATTGTGAAAGTGCTATTAATGTGAAGCATTACTGATTAATTTACATGATAAAAAGTCAGTCTTTAATAAAACCTGGAAACTGTACAGAAAGTACCAACAAATGATAGTGTAATTGTGTCTGTTATCTAGATAGGAAATATGTTTAATTGATCATGCGTTGTGGCTTGATGCATTGTAACACAAGTAGCATAATAGTAGGCAAAAATAATGAAATTAAGTATTATCAACTTACAGATATTTTTTTTCTTAGATGAAAAATAAATTTCCAGCATTGCTAAGAACACAAAATAATTCTAGTCAGATGGCCATATAAATTAAATCTGAGGAGATGGCAGATTCTGACCTCTCAGAGGTAGCGCTTATTCATTTCACCCGTTTGTTATTGGAAAAATAAAACATTATACATATATTGCATAGGCATCATTGAGATGCCTATGTCTCTCTTTTGTTTTCTTTATTAAGAGACAAGTAAACAAATGTATTACTCCCTGTTGTTTATTATTTAGTCTCCTGACAACCCCCCCAATAGATAGATAGATAGATAGATAGATATCATGTATGGATGGATGGATGATTAAGGCTCTGTCGCTACACATACAAATGCATATTTTGATTATTAGTCCTGGAGGCACATTAATATGGATGAAAAGGTAATTTTGAAAATTTCAAAGGAAAGCTACAGCAGTGCCTTGGGCTGGGCCAGATAATTGGCGCTTGATGCAGAGGAAGAGTGACCCTCATTTTCATTAAAATGTTTCAAAGTAGCAACTGTGATCAGCAGAGAAATTGGCTCTTCATAATCCATGCAGTTTCTTTTTCTTTGCAGAATTTGTGATTTTTTTTATATATATATATATATATATTTTGTTGTTTTTTTTCCCCTCATGTTTTCACAGACTTTTGATAAACACACCATGTATATTACTTTTTCCTCTCCTTAACCACTGAAAATCCAGTAATTTGTTTTGCTTAGCCTTATATCATATGGTTTAGCAAATAAAAAAAACAACTTTTGTAAACGTTGAAATATTATTTTGTATAAATTGTGCATTTTTAAATAGAGCTGGATTAGTGAATGAATCACAGCATCCACCAAGTGATGATATGGTATGGGTAGTATGGGTTGCTTCTTCATTTCTGCACCCATATCGTCAAACAATGTTACATTTGCCAGCAGTCCTAGTAACACAACTTAAATCGATTTTCATATGCAAATGAAAAGATCCTTTATATCCCATATTTGTCTCTTTTGAGACATACACAAACATAAAAACAAAAGCAAAACGTGAAGCCTTGCTCAAGGGCTCAACCCGAGATGTGACTATTCTGCTGAGTACAGGATTTGAACCAGCAACCTTCCCATCACAGAGGCTGAGCCACGGGCTCATATAAAAGAATGGAGGGTCCATGCTCATTTCTTTTACTACTATAGATTACATCCATCCATCCATCCATTTTCCAAACTGCTCATCCTATTGGGTCGCGGGGGGTCTGGAGCCTATCCCGGAATCAATGGGCACGAGGCAGGGAACAACCCAGGATGGGGGGCCAGCCCATCGCAGGGCACACTCACACACCATTCACTCACACATGCACACCTATGGGCAATTCAGCAACTCCAATTAGCCTCAGCATGTTTTTGGACTTTGGGGGGAAACCGGAGTACCCGGAGGAAACCCCACGACGACACGGGGAGAACATGCAAACTCTGCACACATGTGACCCAGGCAGAGACTCGAACCCGGGTCCCAGAGGTGTGAGGCGACAGTGCTAACCACTGCACCACCATGCCGCCCCACTATAGATTACATCCACTCCCTAAATTGCATAAGGAAATCATGATTTTTTAATGTAGGCCTTTTAGCTGAAACATAAAATGGTTTAAGCCATTCCTTCCACATATTTGTGTTTTCTAACGTAAGATTTTCTGTTGCTTACTTGGATTCTGTTTCAACCCAGCAAATGGTATTTCAGCTGGATTAATCATTAATTTATCTAATGATGTTGAAGCATAAGAGACTTAAAGACCATCTATACTATAATACATCGGTTCCTTGTTTGTCTATGATGGCTACATTCTGTCTTTTATTTCACCTCTTCTGCAACAATTAGCCTAAAGGCATTTAATACCAATGATTAAGTAGGTCATGGCTCAATGTTTGGGATACAAATTTATAGAATGGAATATTTTAGTTTCTGATATTTTAAATGGGGGGCGGCATGGTGGTGCAGTGGTTAGCACTGTTGCCTCAAACCTCTGGGACCCGGATTCGAGTTTCCCGGTTACATGTGTGTCCTGCATGTTGTCGTGGGGTTTCCTCCGGGTAATCCAGTTTTCCCCCACAGTCCAAAGACATGCTGAGGCTAACTGGAATTACTAAATTGCCCGTAGGAGTACATGTGTGAGTGAAGGGTGTGAGTGTGCCCTGTGATGGGCTGGGCCCCCGTCCTGGGTTGTTCCCTGCTTCGTGCCCATAGCTTACGGGATAGGCTCCGCACCTCCCGCGCCCAGTAGTGTCAAAGCGCGGGGTTGATGGCCAGGCAGTCAGTGGGTACGGAGGAGGCAGGAATGCGAGGATGAGGAAAAAACAGGTTTATTTGGCTGAAAACAGGTAGACGGCGACAAACTAACATTAATAACAAGTCTGGGAAATACGGACTCAGACGCAGACTAAACACACAAGACAAGCCGAAAATAACAGGAATCAGTTGGGCACAATCGGGGAAGCACACGTAGATGATCAGGGGACGTGGCACACGCGAAGATCGGACGAGCTGGGCGTGACAGGACCCCCCCCAAGAGGAAAAGAGGGACAGAAACAGAAGGAACAGAGGGACAAGGAGGAAACAGCGGAGACCAGACGGGAAAAGCCGGGGGACAGGGAGGAGCCTGCAGGAGCCACAGCGGGCGACGGGCAGTGCCCGGGAAGCTGGAGCAGGAGGGGACCTCCGACAGCCGAGCAGGAGCCACAGCCAAGATAAGTGAGGGCTTTGGTTGGGGTCGACCTCACCGGGGCGAGGGCAGAGGAGTTTTTAGGCAGGTCCCCAAGGGGTTCTAGTCAAGCTCCTCCTCTTCCAAGGGGGAAGGAGCGGTGGTTGAGAAGTCTGGGACCTCCTCGGGGACATGGACCGGTGTCATGGGATCCGAGGCATGAGCCACAGGGGCCGGAGTCATAAGGGTAAGAGCCTGTGGGTGGTGCAGCAGGCGGAGGCGGCGCAGAAGGCATAGCCGGGACCTCCAACTTCGGCGGTGCAGCAGCCGCAGCAGGGAGCTCGGGCAGTGCAGGGAGCGGAGCAGTAGCCGGAGGCGGGGCCGTGGCAGGCACCTCGGGTGCCGCAGAAACCGCTGACTCAGGACCAGCAGGTGGTACCGCAGGAACCGCAGACTCACATGGATACGGAGCTCTCCATAACTGGAGCTGGCCCTCTGCAGTAAAATACCTGGAGGGTGAAGAACTGTTTGGTTAGCCTATGGGCAAAACCCAAAACTCCATCATCAGAAATAGTCACAGGTCCTTTGTCTAAAACCCATTTATACAGAAAACGGCCAAATTGTCCGTCACCTGATAAAACACAAAATCCACACGGACACGTGACTCCACCAGGGTTTTAAACAAATTCAAAACATCAATGTCCTGACCCTCCTGACGCAGACGTAAAGTCTTCCAGATGGACAGTTTTGCTTGTCCAATAAAAAATTGGCCAAACAACATTTATCCATTCGAGGTTTGGAACATTTACAACCAAAAATAAAATCAGCATCGGTGAGTATAATCCCCAGACCAACGAGCCAGCGACCCAGCAGCCCACTCAGTGGTGCCAGTCTGACACAATGACAGAAGGTATGGAAAACAGTGTCACGCTCACTACAGTACAAACACTGAGACACAACATCAGCATTAAATCGAAACACAAAACTGTTGTTGGGCATTGTGCAGTGCAGGATTCTCCACTGGAGGTCCCCTGAACGTTTGGGAAGCGGTTTCTTATAAAGGAGCCTCCATGACGGCAAAAACTCCCCTGGAGCAGCCAAATGGGCCCTCCACTTCGTATCTGGCCTCCCTTTCATTATGAAAGAAAAAAGACTTAACGGCAACATGGTACAGGAGTTTCCTCCCTGCCAGGGAGAACCAGATATTCCGCAAGTACCGAAAGGAAAGTATGTGAACAGTGTCACTGTGATCAACAGCTATCAACGGGGTAACACACAGTTTTTGGAAGGAAGGGCAGGTCGCACCTCCACCCGGAACCCACTGTAAATATTCCTGAAAGGTTGGGGGGAAAGAACCTTAAAGTGCATGTAAAAGGTTCTCAAGCAGCCTCACAGACCGGAACCCCACTTGGATAGCTAGGTGATTTGTCAAGTTACAAAAAAATGTCCGGACTGTTTATGTGTTACATGTTTTACCCTTGTGACCCCCAACTCCACAAGTATCTTATGAACTGAATTTGTAAGTGTCAGCCACGAGGAAAAAAAATGAATTATTAAACAATGGTTCCTCGAGGCCATAGTGGTCATTCTCCATCCGTGCCACCCGGAACAAGCGCCAAGCGTTCAGCACCGCAGCATAAAAACCACTCACTCCAATAAGCTGAAGTGCATCTCCAGAAAGTAAAAACATTTGTTTATCATATGCAAGGCCTCCGCAGCTGCGGAGCAGGGCGAGGGCCACATGCATCCACGGCAGGTGTTCAGTGCTGTAAAGGAGTTTCTGTGCCCACTGGAGCCTCATCCCCCTGACCTTGCTCAGCAGATAAACCAGGCCCTGCCCTCCTTCAGACACTGGCAAATGAAGAATCCCCAGAGGGAGCCAGTGGTACCCATTCCAGAAAAAATCAGTAAACCCCTTCTGGACCTGACGCAGCAGGTCCATCGGAGGATCCAGCACCAGGAGTCGGTGCCACATCATGGAGGCAGCCAAACTGTTAATCAGCAGCACTCTCCCTCGATATGAGAGCTGGGGCGAAATCCACCTCCAGCGCTGAAGTCGTCCAGTAATCCTGTCAACCAATCCGCTCCAATTCTTTTCCATGAAGCGCTCAGTTCCCAGGTAAAGACCCAGTATTCTGATGCCATCCTTGCCCCATACACACTGCTGTGGCAGCTGAGGAGGGCCCCGCCCGGACCACTGGCCCAGCAGGTACGTGGCGCTTTTGCTCCAGTTGACACGAGCGGTAGAGGCACGCTGGAAATTGCCAAGAAGTGCTGTAAGCACCTCCATATCCGTGTTGGACCTCATAAAAACAGTGACATCATCTGCATAAGCAGTAAGTGTAACAGTCACTCCTCCTCCAAGGCTGATACCAGGTACCGGTACTTCCTGGAGACGCTTTCGTAAAGCCTGAAGCAGCGGCTCCACTGCCAGTGAGTACAGCAGCCCAGACAACCCACAGTTGTATCCCTCTAGTGACAGGAAAAGGCCTGGTGAGAGAGCCATTAATTTTCATGAGGCTAGACACATTGGTGCACCCGTTCTGAGCCTACATTTGGTGCATACACAACAGTTCATGCAGGTAAAACTGAACATGCAGGAGCCTCCCAGGTACAACTTCTGTAACCACCGGTCGCAGGACTGGGACCCTCTGTGAGAACAGCAGAGCGACCCCAGCACTGACAGAAGAGCCATGACTAAAAACAACCTGACTGCCCCAGTCAGCCCACCACTGAGCCTGATTCCCCTCATCATTGTGAGTCTCTTGTAAAAACACAACATCCACCTTTTTTATAGCAATGTAGTCAAACAACGCAGCTCTTTTAGTAGCATTGCGACACCCGTTAATATTTAGAGAGCCAAAAATCAACAAAGCAATAAAACTGGTAAAAAGAGCTGATAAGGACAAAAAACATAGAACATAAACCCACTGTACTGCTAGCGGTGCCGTAACACACTCCTAACAGTCCTCATCAGTTTCTTTAATCTGTACCGCTTCTGTTTATCAAGCTCGTCCAAAGTACATTTCCTCATCGCCATCGTACATGAAGCTAAAAACAGTTTCAAATCAGGAAAATAGGACTCTATCTTAGATTTTCTCTGGCCTTTAGTGCTGTCCAGAAAGAAACAGATCTGCTCAAGAGAGTAAACCTTGGACCTACCTACAGAGGTGCTGGAGTTCATGGAGGCCTGTGAGTCTTCCAAGTCATCAGCCAAACTTTCTAAGTCCTCATAATCATTATCAGAATCCGGTAAGTGCATGTCCAGCTCAGGCTCGGGATGTTCCGCTGCCGTGTGGTCTACAGGTGGGTCAGTGCCAGGCTCAGCAGATACGGGGTCACTTACCACGCTGCCGCCAACAGGCCCTGCTGCGTCCGGGCTGGGCTCCTCTGTGAGCCTGCCATCCCGGCGTGGTTCGGGAGCGGGGGGAGATCAGTGACTGCGGGCGAAGGGGGTCTCGTCCTCCCGGCCCCCATGGTCTAAGTCCAGGTCCGCTACTACAGTATTGGCACCCCCGCGGTGCTCGGTGTCGCGCTTCCCCGGGGGGTGGCTCCCCACGCGGGCAGGCCTGCCGCACATGCCCAAAACCACCGCACGCAAAACACTTCACACTCTCAGAGCTGATAAAAATCATATAAACTTTCCCCTCCACTGTGATCTTAACAGACACGTCCAGGACCTCCTGCGGCGCATTAAGAATCATAAATGTTTGCCGCCTAAAAGACATTACGTGCCTTAATTCGGCTAATAAATGGGGGAACATTAGATAAAACTACTTTTTTAGATGGGCTTGATAAAGGCAATATCTGTACGAATTCATCTTTAATATTGAGACCACTTACTATGAGGTCATCAACCATGGAAACATCTTTTAAAAATATCACAATAGCTTTGTTCATTCGGGGCGCTGAAACAACATTAGCGGTTCCAACTATTTCACCGACCACGAGCAAACAGTCCTCCACCAAGATGGCGGGGTCAGGGAAACACTTAAAGCCGTGCCTAAGACTCGAAAACAGCACTTCTTCGTGGCCATGCCTGCACAGCACCCCGACCGGAGTCAGACAGAGAAAAGTGTAAAACACACAATCAGTAGTAAACTAATCTAAACTAAACCAAAAAGTAAATGAAAGAAAGGAAAAGTGGGGGAAACTCACAGCACGCTCTCTCTCACAGCACACTCTACCGCTCAGACGCTCACGTATGCGCACAGAGAGAGAGACTGCTCCCAAAAAGATTGCCGGCACCTCTGTGGATCTTTCACCTCCTCTCTTTTTCTTTCTCCGGGTCTGGGTTTTCGACAGGGGCTGGGAGTCTCCATAACGTTCCAGGGGTAGAGTCTGGGGCACCTCTGGGATTGTGGACAGCGGGCCATACGGCCAGCCACAGTCCTCCGCTACTTGCCTCATATTACTCTCTCCTACTCTACTTCTCAGCCGCCAAATGTCCTCACGCACCTTCGCCGTAAGGTGCGTGTCCTTGGACAGGGATTTCCCCTCGAGCCTCTTCCTTGACCGAACCACGATGGCTCGCAGCAAGGGATTGCCCCTTACCACTGGCTGTTCGAGCCAGTATATTACCTCTTCATAATAACTGAGGAGTTCCGCCTCAGTCTGGCAAGGTATCTTATCTTGGAGACTTGTCATTCTGTCAGAGCACGGGGGTTGACGGCCAGGCAGGCAGCGGGTATGGAGGAGACTGTCTATTAGATTTCCGGTGCTGGATGGCAAAAAAATTCCTTATGTTAAACACAGAAAAAACAGAAGTTCTGGTAATTGGTACCAAGGCTGCAAGAAATGAGTTTCACCACCTCAACGTTGGTAGCCTTCCTACACAACCTAACACGGTGGTTAGAAATCTTGGCGTTCTTGTTAATTCAGATCTATGCTTTGATGCTCATCTAAGAAGTATTACTAGAACTGCGTTTTATCATCTATGGAACATAGCCAAGCTTCGTAAGATGCTCTCACTTCATGATGCAGAAAAATTAATACATGCCTTTGTAAGTTCCAGACTGGATTACTGTAATGTCCTCCTGTCTGGTTGCCTGTCTGGATCCTTGCATAAACTTCAGTTGGTACAGAATGCTGCAGCCAGAGTTCTAAACACTAAAAAATTTGATCGTATTACACCGGTCTTATCCTCCCTTCATTGGCTGCCAGTTAAGTCTCGAATTGACTATAAAACACTGCTATTAACCTATAAAGCACTAAATAGCCTTGCACCAGAATACTTTAGTGATCTGCTGACCACATACAACCCTCCACACTTGCTTCGTTCTCAAGGCACAGGTTATCTGTTAGTACCTGGGGTAGAAAGAGGTACGGCAGGCTGCAGAGCTTTCTCCTGTAGAGCTCCTCAGTTGTGGAATGGTCTCCCACCGGATGTGCGGGTTTCAGGCTCACTCTCAATATTCAAATCTAGACTAAAAACACACCTGTTTAGTTTAGCTTATAGGGACACTTGTTCTAGCTCTAGCTAACTCTTCACTCCCAGTCAAACCTATAGTGTGAGGTGTAGAGCTGGGTGGGGATTGGTGCCATTGGCTTTGGATAAACTTGACTGTCAGTGCTGTCACTCTAGTTTCACAATCCCTTGTGGAATTGGAGTGCTGACATTTCAGGGACTCCCCATGCCTGCATTCCCACTTGCCTCTCCCTCCTACTAATACTGCCATAGCCATATCTGCCGGAGCTTGCACATTGCACTTCATATTGCACTCACTTAGCTGTTAGCACTGCCTATAGCCTCCCCTACTTTGATTAATTGTACATTTTATTTCCCCTACTCCCCCTTTGAGTCTGGTCCCTCCCAAGGTTTCTTCCTTCTTGGGAGTTTTTCCTTGCCACTGTTGCCTTTGGCTTACTCACTGGGGTTTTGGGTGCAGATGCTGTAAAGCGCTTTGAGACGATGTAATGTTGTGATAATGCGCTATACAAAAATAAATTTGTTTGTTGCTGAGGCAAGTAGGCAAGGATGAGGGAAAAATGGGTTTATTTGGCTGAAAACAGGATACGGGGGAAAACGGGTAGACGGCGACAAACTAACATTAATGACAAGTCTGGGGAATAAGGACTCAGACACGCACTAAATACACAAGACAAGCCGAAAATAACAGGAAACAGCTAGGCACAATCGGGGAAGCACACGTGGATGATCAGGGGGCATGGCACACACGAGGATTGGATGAGCTGGGTGTGACAAGTAGGGTAAACAGTTTGGAAAATGGATAGATGTTTTAAATGGCTCTTTACTGAAATTGTTTCCAGGTGGTCTCATCCTTTTTTCTGCATTCTGCTTAGTTCTGCTGCACTGTCCACTTTGCTGCTGTATAATACAAATTCCCCACCCATGGGACTAACAAAGGCTATCTTTATCTTATCTTATCTTATAAGAACATAAGAACTATACAAACGAGAGGAGGCCATTCGGCCCATCAAGCTCGCTTGGGGAGAACTAAACTAATAGCTCAGAGTCGTTAAAATCTTATCTAGCTCTGATTTAAAGGAACCCAAGAATTCAGCTTGCACTACATTATCAGGAAGGCTATTCCATACTCTGACTACACGCTGTGTAAAGAAGTGCTTCCTTAAATCCAGCTTGAAATGTTCTCCCGCTAATTTCCACCTATGGCCACGAGTTCGTGTATTTAAACTAATGCTGAAGTAACTATTTGGTTGAACAGCATCCAAACCTGTTAGAATCTTATATACCTGGATCATGTCCCCCCTCAGTCTCCTTTGCTTGAGACTGAACAGATTTAGCTCAAGTAACCGTTCCTCGTATGACATTCCTCTAAGACCAGGAATCATTTTTGTGGCCCTACGCTGCACCTTTTCTAAGGCCACAATGTCCTTTTTAAGATATGGTGACCAAAACCTGCACACAATATTCTAGGTGAGGTCTCACCAAGGAATTGTATAATCTTAGCATTACCTCCCTTGACTTAAACTCCACACACCTGGAGATATACCCCAACATCCTATTGGCCTTTTTTATTGCTTCCCCACACTGGCGAGAATGGGACATGGAAGCATCAACATACACACCAAGGTCTTTCTCATGATCAGCTACCTTTATTTCAGTGACACCCATTAAATACCTGTACTTTATATTTCTGCTCCCTAGATGGAGTACCTTACATTTATCGACGTAAGATTTCATCTGCCAGGTATCGGCCCAGTCACTAATTAAATCAAGATCCCGCTGTAGCTGCTGAGCCACTAATTCAGTATCTGCTACACCACCCACCTTGGTGTCATCTGCAAATTTCACCAGTTTACTGTATATATTGGTATCCATATCATTTATGTAAATTAGGAACAATAGTGGTCCTAAAATCGAACCCTGCGGTACCCCACTATGAACGCAAGCCCACTGTGACATTGTGCCTCTTATAACTACTCGCTGTTTCCTATCTGTTAACCAGTTATCAATCCAGGTCGCTACGGTACCTAAAATACCTGTCACTTTGAGTTTAAGTAGGAGCCTCTTGTGGGGGACAACATCAAAAGCCTTTTGGAAATCTAAGTAGATAACATTCTTATCATCAACTTCCTGAGTAGCTTCCTCAAAAAACTCCAACAGATTTGTTAAACAGGATCTACCTCTCCTAAATCCATGCTGGCTATCCCGCAAAATGTTATTGGAGTCCAGGTAATCTACCATTTTCTCTTTGATTATAGCCTCCATAACTTTACCAGTTATACAAGTTAGACTGATTGGCCTATAGTTAGACAAATTACTTCTATCCCCTTTTTTGAAAATAGGCGTTATGAAGGCGTGCTTCCAATCAGAAGGTACCACACCTTCAGATAAGGATTTTTGAAACAGTAAAGTTAAGGGTCGGCAAATAATATCCCTCATCTCTTTTAACACTATAGGTAAGATGCCATCAGGACCCTGTGATTTATTTATTTTGAGCTTAGCTAGGCTTTGCAACACATCTGCTGCAGTTATATATATATTAGCTATAGACAATGCTGGATAGGTAATAACTGGTAAATTACTAAGGTCCTCAACAGTGAATACCCGTGCAAAACTATATATTATAATATATATTAACTATTATTATTATTAAATTATATTTACTATATCAATGTCGTTTACTATTATAAGACCCTTACTATCCTGCAGATTAGTAATTTCAGGTTTTAGAGCTCTTTTAGAGTTAAAATACTGGAAGAAACTTTTAACGTCATCCTTAGCTTCCAATGCTATCTTATCTTATCTTATCTTATCTTAAAATATGTTACAGTGCTGATTCATTTCATAATGTATTTCCCACCGATCACATGCCAGGCTTGCATTTAATGAATCTGCATGTCATGCCCTTGGTGAAAAGATTCTTCCTTTCTTTTATCAGTACAAATCAGGGCTTGTCAATCCTATAGGTCAGTGTTTCCCAATCCGGGCCTTGGGGACCAGCAGTCGGTTCCTGTTATTGTTCCATCTGAGCTCTCTGCCAGACAGTCCACATAATTGCACCCTCCCAGCTCCCAGTAAGGGAGATTCCTTACTGGGAGCTGGGAGGGAGTAAAAATGTGGATTGCTGTGGGTCCCCAAGGACTGGATTGGGAAACATGGTTATAGGTGATATAGGTTCCAGTTTAGGGCACCAATTTCTGAGCCGGTGCTTACTTGCCAGCCAAGTTTACGTTGCCTTAGACAAGGGGCGCCAGCTCTCTTGGGGTGCCACATTAGCTAGGACCAGTACTAGGACAAAGTGCACATTAAGAGGCACCTCTGTGCATTTTATGTCAGAAATAACTTTCTGTGTGGTTTGTTGTAGAAATAAATTTCAAGAATCCAAAAACATCCTTTTAAATGAACCAAGAAACAACATGTGTATGTGCCAGAGTAACAGAGGTGCATAATATTTCATAATGTGCATTATATGAAGTACGTCAGTTCTGTAAAATTAAGTCCTTGCCACAGAGCTTTTAGCTCTAATCTCTAGGCCTGACGGAAGTGATTTGCTTTTAAATTCATGATTCATTCTGGGAATGAGGCTTTGATGCTTATCTAGGTGAAAAATAGGGCTTCTTGGAAAACGCATTATTACCAGTGACATATCAAACTGTTCTCCAGGTGATCTTTGAGAAGTCACAGTATTGGTGCAATAATGATTTGCAGCTGTTCATATGTTACTGACATATGTGTAGCAACGTCATTAAAAAGGTTATCAAATCTATTTCTAAATATTAGATTAGGGTTAGGTATGCCACCAGCAACAGTCACAGTGAATTTCCAGTAATGAGTAGCAGTGTTTTAGGTGGTGAAAAACAGGTGCCAGTATTCCCCTTGTTATACAGTACCATGTGCCGGTACTTCCCTTGTCATACAATACTAGGTGCCAGTACACCCCTTACCATACAGTACCAGGTGCCAGGAACTCCCCTTGTTAATCAGTATCGGATTCCAGTACTCCCTTTGTTAAACAGTACCAGGTGCCGGTACTCCCCTTGTTATTCAGTACCAGGTGCTGGTACTCCCACTGTTGTTAAGTACCAGGTGCCTGTACACCCCTTGTTATACAGTACCAGGTGCCAGTACTCTTGTTATTCATTATAAGCAGATATTCAGAGGTGTTGGTACTTCGAAGAGAAAAACTTCAGTGTTGGGTAGCTCTTGTTATTCTGGGAGTATTTGGTATGAATGGTTTTTCATTGCAGTTATTCAAGTGTGGTCTGGGTTTGAATAATTTTATTATCACATTTGTTTTATCCTCTGAATATGAAATGAATTCCTGCATGGAGAATTAATGTAGATTAATGCTAAAATAATGAGACTTATCTTTCAGCACGGCTGCTCAGGTGAACCTACTTAAGATCAAGAGACAGGTGTTCTGACGCCAAACCCACAAGTCTGAGTGACTCCCAGGAGAGCCGATAGTCCATACTTTGGACTTGACCAGAGGACCTTCAGAAGTAGGAGCTTTCCTCATTAGTCACTGCCATAGCTACTTGTGTCCATGCATGCTAATGCAGCTGTGATCCTGTCTGCCCTGTGGGCTCCAGAAGCCCTAACACAAAAAGTCCAGCAAGGCCTGTTTTTGCTTTCTAGGGTCCTAATCAGAATGTTACTTTGGGGCCCCTCAGATGTTTCAAAGTGAGTCGAATCAAAAGCTGGTTAGCAGAACATGCTCTTTCATCCATCCATTTCCTGTAACCACTTGTCCTATTCAGGGTCACAGGGGTCCAGAGCTTATCCTGGAGGCTATGGGCACAAGACAGGGAATAACCCAGGATGGGGCACCAACCCACTGCAGGGCACACTCACATAAGCACACCTATGGACAGTTTGGAAACTCCAAGCAGCTTCAGCTTGGTTTTATACTGTGGGGGAAACCAAAATACCCGGAGGATACCCCACAGGGAAAACATACAAACTCCACACACATGCTACCTTGGTGGAGACCCAGCTCCCAGAAGTGTGAGGCAACAGTACTAACCACTGCACCACCATGACACCCCATCCTGCTTCAAGAATTCTTTTATTATTATTTAGTGTAGTGTCTGTTTGTGACCAACAGGGGACCCATAACCTCAGGTTTGAGTGGTGCACATGGCTGCTGTGCAAGGTGACCGGCCTCACGGACACAGGCTTCAGCTTTTTCTGTACTGTTGGTCACATGATCATGCTCTTTATAATAACAGCAAACACACATTAATTAGGATTTTTAACAAAAAAACAAAAATCAAACATTTTATTTCTCTAAAAAGTAGCACTTATTATCCAACTGGTTCTGATAGATTTACATATAGAATATTTTTTTAGGAATTGATTTGCTAAAAATAATACTCACTGAAAGTTTGACAAAGCAAAGTCAGCCAGTCCTTGGAGAAATTAGGGTTAAGGACTATGTACAAGGGCCCACTGTTAAAATCATTCTTTCAATGCAAACTTACTGACAGGCCCTGAATTCCAACTCACTGAGGCGTGGTGCCTCAAAACTCAAAGAAAGAAGGCAATATCATTTACTTAATACTTATCCAGACTGATATTATGTGTAATGTCATTAATTAATATGCAATTGACAAATTACTCTATAAAACAATCCAATAACATCAGCATTATCTTGATTAAGAATAGTTTCTCTCAAAAGCTTGCAGTTACATATCAGTTAATAGGAATAATCAGATTTCAAGGGCATAGTTACTGTCTACCGAGGTGACTATTTCACAGAGAATAGGAAGTCACTGAGCAGTTCAAAAACTCATTTTATAATGAAGTGCCAGGGTTACAGAGGAATGCAATTAATTTATTTAGCAGACACTATTATACAAAGTCACATACAATTACAAGCAGAGTCAGACAGTCCTAGGAGCAATTGGGGTGAAGGGCCTTATTCAAGGGCTCGATGGTGACATTACACTGCCAACACCAGGATATGAACCAGCAACCTTCCAATCACATACACAGAGTCCTAACCCACAGGGCCACACAGTGCCCCCCAAATATTAATCCGGATCTTACTATCGATTTGAGAAGGTGGGTATGACAGCCAGAAGCGATGCTGTGGTTCTTGTTACCAGGTTGGAGCCCTGAATGGAGATCAAAAGATCTGAGTGTGCCACCTGCAGAGGCTGGGAATAATAGAACAAGGTGGTGGAGACAGTGATCTGAAGACATTCAGAGATCAAGCATAAACAGAATCTGACCCAGTCTTATATGACAAATTCAGTGTAGCTATGGTCAAACCCAGATTTCTACTGCTAAAGCAAAAAAAAATAAAAATTCAAAAGCTGAGGATGCTTTGAAAGGAAGGACCACATTACATTACTGCTGGCGATTTTTTTCTGAGATTAAAGAGAAACATAGTGATGATGTGTTCTGAAAATATGCAGAGCCGGAGCAGGATCAAGGCTGATAAGATGGAGGCAGGTCTGAAAGAACATAAGGAACATAATCATAGATCTTAAAGAATATGTGGAACATGATCTCAGAATGCCTTGAAACCACAACAGCTGAAATCAAGAAGATCCTTCTGACAGAAATCAGGCATATAATAATCCAGTTGTAGTTTATGCTAGCAAGTGAGCCATGCCCTTTTTAACACCTCTCTGCAAGGTTGGCTTATTTCATTGTTATCTTTTAATTTCTCACACCCCAGTTAGCTTGATAAATGATCTGTGGCAGCGCCAATGGTTTATTAAACATAAAATGGCTCCGTGCCAAAAAAGATAAAATAAAATAAAATTATATATATATATATATATATTGCCTTGCCTTTGGAGATACATATCTAATGCCAGTGCCTTTCAGCTGTTATTCCCAAGTAAGTGCTATTAAATTGTGCATTGCGTGTAGGAAAGCTGTAGGCCATATCATTATTTAATGGCACTTAAGAAAATGAGATGTGTATATTCTGATAGTTTTTCAGGTAAATTTGAAATATGTATGGAAGCCCAGCAATGCTGTATCATCATCATCTACTGGGGGGAATTCATTTATATATCAAGTGCGTTTGTTGTACGTCAATGTAATGCTAAGAAGTAGAACACGCATTCATATATACACACTTGCAGGTTAAAAGCAATGTTTATTTTCCTCTGTAATATTAGGTGTATGATTTAACCAAAAACTCCAGAGTACTTAGAAAGAACACTCTGTGAGCTGTGGTGTGTGTGTGTGTGCGCGCTCGCTTATACATAAATGTACCTGAATGAGAGGTCTAGTCGAGTGGGTTTTATTATCATACCATCCATATACAGGTATAGAGAAGCATGAAATAATGTTTCCCCAGGGTCATGGTGCAGCATACAGACAGCGAGTGACGGGGGAGGGTTTGCACAAGACTTATAGTGCAAAACACAGGACAGTGAGAAACATAATAAATGGTTTATAACGAAGATTATATAGTGAAGATTATTAAAAGGGCAAACCACGCTAAAAAGCTAGACATGCAGCCTTAGTTTATTTGGTAACACTTTATATTAAGTGCATATTCATAATGCATTCATGATGCATTTATAGAACATTCAGTGCACCTTCATAATGCATTTACATTCATAAGCAGCATGCAAGTACACTTTAACATCCTAACATCCCTTAACAGCTTTAAAATACATTCATGACAAACATTACATGACTATACAATTATAATGTTTGTTATTATATAATGTTTGTTATTAAGGTATATTACAGCTGTTAAGGAATCTTAGGATGAAAAGGTATACATGCATGATGTTTATTAATGATTTCTGAATATGTAATGATTACATTATGAAGGTGTACTGAATGTTTTATGAATGCAATATAAATGCATTTTGAAAGTGCAGTTAATGTAAAGCATTACTGTTTATTTAAAGATTTTTTTATTTTGATTTGGAATTTATTTTTTTAAACAGTATTTTATTATATTTCAGTTGCACTGTTAAGAAGAGGACATGTTTTGCACAGTATAGAAAGATAAAGGAATATTTTTGAATAAATTTGCCTGTAGCTCTTTCTGTTAAAAAATCGTGAGAAAATCATATTGTGAACTCAGAATCGTGAATCGTACCGAATTGTGAGTTGAGTGTATCATTACATCCCTAATACAGACTAAAGCCAAGATTATAAAAGATTATAAGGCATTACATAGCAGTAAAAACTTAAAAAGATGAACTTTTAGTTTGCTTTTAAAAATACCAATATTTTCAACTCTTCTCACATCTTTAGGCAGGCTGTTACAGCAGCTTGGAGCATATCAGCTAAAAGAACCATCACCACATATTTTAGTTCTGCTTTAGAGCTAAGAGAGAGGAGCCGTGGGAATTGAGGGGCCTTTCTGGTTCACGACGAAAAGCATTTTTGAGAGATAGTCTGCTGTAAGACCATGTAGTGCCTTATAGACTAATAAAATTGTTTTTAATTCAATACAAAAACTAACAGGTAACCAGTACGCTTTTCTTTTGGTCTTAGTCAGCACTCGTGGAGCAGAATTTTGAATGAATTATAACCGATCTATTGTATAATATTGCTAGACCAGAAAGGAGGGAGTTGCAATACTTGAACCTTTTAGTTATTAAGCATGCATCAGTCTCTCTGTTTGTTAACATGGAAGATGTCTCTATGACTGGGGGGAAGGGAGACTTCAGCTTACGTGTCGTTTTTCACGTAGCCCCTGACCTTGGTGCTGGCCCCAGCAGGGCTGATTTCTGATAGATTACTGCCCCCCCCCCCCACTTCCCCCCAAGGATCAAGATTGATATAACTGCCACTGCACTGTCGGTGTGGCCAAGACAAAATAACACACATGTGCTTAATTGCTTGATTTCCTTAACTTAGCAGCTCGTAACACGTAATAAGGTTGCCACCTGGTGTGGTGTTAACAGCAGTGCTTCTCAAACCAATCCTCGTGGACCCCCAGGCAGTCCACATTTTTTCTCCATCCAAACTACCAGGGAATCGGAAGGGAGAAAAATGTGGACCATTTTGGGGTCCCCAAGGACTGTATTGAGAAGCATTAGTTTACAGCAGCTCTTACCCAGGCAGGTTGGTAGGAAATTGATTAGGGGGTGGTTGAATCTGGCAGTCAGGGTCCAGGTATCTCAGAGAAGAAAAACAACTGGATCTTCCCAGCTTGAGTGGCTAACTGAACATAACATTAGACATGGAAACCGCAAAGATCAAGAAGATTGTTGTGGTCAAACATAAGGCTAAGAAGTTATGAGTGACATTTGGACTGACAATAACAAACAGGAAGGCAGCATAATTAGTTATGTTATGAGTGACAGAGATGGTGGCTGTTGTCGTATTCAATACTGTGAACATAGACATATAAAGCTTAAAGTTCCTATAATTCATTTTATTCATCTTTTGCCTAAATCATTAATTTTCATCAATGGTTTTGAGTAGTTCTTTTTGAGAAGGTCAAGGGCAAATATTTCTTTTATCTAACAATTAAAATTTGGTCAAAAATTTCAAAAATTAATATATTTCTCCAGTACATGTAATTTACATATTAATGTAGCTATTCAGAGAAGCAGATTATTAAATGAAATAAAGAATAAGTGCTCTTTAATATGTAAATTAGGACTCAGAACAGTGCATGACTGCAATTCATTTGAAAGTCCAGATTTAAACAAATTCCCATCATTTATTCTTTAGCCATGAAACAGACAATGTAAAGTATCAGTGTGGCACAATTGGCCACACAGAATGACAGACAATAATGAACAGTGTCTATGTGGAATTTTAAGCTAATTGTCTTACCAGGTAAGTTCTCATTAGTCAAGATAAGAAGGTTCCCTTTTTGGAAACATGAACAGGTTGAGGAAACCGCCATTCAGATTCAAAGAAACCCTCCTGTGACAGCAGCTGTGATGGTACATGGAAGATTATTATAGTATAAATTGTTCTGTTTAACTGATGCTCTGGGTTTAAGGTTTATGCATAAGTTTACCTGTTTATATTTGGAGGACTGTAATATAGAAGGGGCAAACCAGAAAGCAGAAAGTAGGAGGTTTTAGTTGATGGGTATGTTTTAAAAACCCCATGGGGGTGCTGAATCAATTGTTCAAGACTACCTCCATCCATTACCATGCATTCAGAAGATGCTCCATCCACCATTTAGGTGGATACATGACTCGTTTGGTTACGTCTAAAACTTTGTAGAGTGAAATGGTGTGCGAGACCAAACACACAATTCAATGGACAATGATTGTCTGGCTGTATTGCTGTTAGTGAATTCATCACAACAGACCAAATAATTAGGCTTAATGTAATATATATAATCTCTGATAAGAAGGATGTTTGTTCTGATGGATGTCTCATCGATTCTGCCTCAGGTGAACTGCTTGGAGGGAACTGAAAAGGAAATAGGAAAAAGCATGCTTTTATATAATTATATGACCAGGGAGTACACATTGCGAGGTTGTTTTAACAATAATAAGCAAGTGTTGACTTTATTCATTAGCTTTCATAATCATTTTTTTCAGTCAACTTTATTCTCATGCATGAGGTACATGCACAATGAAATGCACAAGTATCACATTTAGTAACAGTAATGCAACAGAGTATAGAATGGAATAAATAACATAAATTAATAAACAGTGTAACAATTGGTTTCCTGGGTAAGGTGCAAGGTCCATATAGTACATGCATGCATTTTATACCAGGATTCTGGTAGGGTGCAAAAATTTCGTTCTGCAGCATTCATACATAAATGGTACATGTATCTTTCTTTATCTGGGGTTCAGCATGATTTGTAGCATAGCTTTTATAGTGTTGCAGCATAGGTATGATTTTTATGAGCTAAAATAGATGGTGGAAATAACTATAGAGCTGAAATTAAGTGATAGAGCACATGTTGTCATGACCTGCTCGTCGGCTCCTCATGTGTGCCACGCCCCCTGCTTACCCACGTGTTCTTTCCCGATCGTACCCAGCTGTGTCTGATTATTTTCAATCAGTCCTGTGTATTTCAGTCCGTATCTTACCTGAGTCCTTTGTCTGTCATTGATGTTACTGATGTTAGTGAATGTTCGTGCTTCGTCTTGTGAATAAACCCCAGTTTGACCTGTTTCCCGCCTGCCTGCTCGTTCCTGATTGCTCGCGCTGCCTGAGCGATCTTCCGTCCGGCACGTCCCGTGACACATGTGGTCAAAGTCTATAATTTAAAATGTGTTATATATTACAATTTACACTCACCCCTGGGTTCTAAAGTGTTACATTACTACCAAAGTCATGTTGCATTCAGAACAATTTTAGCATATGTTTTGCTCTTTCTAATTTTTGCTGTTGTGTTTTAATGGTTTTGGACAGAGTAATACAGTATGACAGACGGGAAGCCAGGGATGCATTTTTTACAACACTGTCAATTTCTTGGCAACATTGTCTATAAACATGTGGACTCATATGCAGTCATACGCACTTTATATATTTTTTAAGTTTTAGCCTATAGTGGGATGTACCATATTAGCACTTGACGTAAGTATCTTACTGAATTATACTATATTAAAGTTTCATTCAAACTTAACAGGTGTGCTACCTATTGTTCTGTGTTTTTTTCTTCTTCTCTCCAGATCGCTACACATATCTAGTCCAGCACTATACAGCGTCTTTTAAATATAGCACCATTTATGAAATGCTTTGGTATGAGAAAATTTCACTTTACTGATGAACTTCTACTACTGCAGAACCCAGGAGATGGAAGAAACAGGCCAGTGAGGCCTTCAATGAGCTTTGCTGCCAATCAGCCAAGTTTTTGTGAGTAAATATACCTTTTTTTGCTGATTATTGTAGTACCAGAGCCCCTAACTAAATAGTTCACCACCGTGAGAGTATAGAGTTAAACTAAAGTAGGGTAGGGGCAGATTTTATCACCATTGATTTGAGAGTTTTAGAGACTATTTGGTAATGGTCATTGTAATTGCATGAACTATAAAAATTGTGATCTTTTTACTGTGTAAATGTTATGCTGCCACATTTGAATGGAACATAAATATACAGCTTTGATCAATATCTGAGTCTTTTCCTTCACCTACCTGGTAGGGATGGGCGATTGCATTGATTTTATTTCTGATTTAATCCAAGATTTCTATCACCAATACCAATACTGATATTCAATGCCAGCCCAACGCTGACGATAAAGTCGAGGATCAATCATTCCATTCCCTAAGTGTCAGGTCTACTTTCTCCCCCTTACAGTAAGGAGCCTGTGTCCTGTTCTCTGGGGCATTTTAATTTACTGTCAGACCCGGGCTGGAGGGGCCTCCTCTAGAAAGTGTCTAAAAGTATCGATAACTTTTAATGTTGCCACCCACCAACCCTCCGCCTCAACTGCTATGGAAGAAAATGTTATGTAAACATTTCATGTACCAGGTAAAAATCAATTTTTTGCATTACAATCGATTCTCAAAATGAATTGATTCATTCAGATTGGAAGAAACAAAATGTCAGTATCAATCCCCACATCCCTACTGCCTAATGCCAAAGATTTCTTGATTGTTTTTAATCATATACTGGCTGGCTTGTGCATTAGCTGCTGCAGGAGGGTGTGGAAATCATGCACAGCTCAGGCAAAGACGCCCTTAGACTGCACCCTGAGGCCAATCATAAACATACTGTTATTGATTTATTCGGTAGAAGGAGTACAATAATGGCATTTTTGTCATATTACATTATTACAGAAACAATAAAAGTGCCTTTTTTATATACAATGTCTAAAATGTGTTGTATAGGTGATGATCAGGTATTCCAGCAAAATGATAGAAAAACCATTTATAAAACACATGTACAGGACATGTATAGTTAATATTTTTTACAATGTATTCCATTTTAGATCTAAGAAAGGGAACTTGTAGCCTTCAACAGTATCCATAATTTGACAGGTTATCAGTGGATTATTATTAACACTGTGTTATGTAAGCTGCTTTGAACAATAACGTCTTCCTAATTAAATACATAATGAAAAATCTCATGTTTATATGACTAGGGAATCTGATTGGTTACTCTTGGCAAATTGTGACAGCAAGGTAATTTTAACCATTTTTCAGCATCCATTTCCTTCCATTTCTATCTCCTGATGTCAAATCAGAATTACAAATATAAGCTATATAGACAGGTCTCTGCCTGTTGACATCTAAGCCGTCTACAAAAGCCAACGGAAAATGGCAAGTCTTCTCCCAAAATGTCCAAAGTAAGACTAGTGCAGTCATTACAAACAATTTCATTCACATTATTCAGTTCCAAATATCCCAGCCTTTTAGGTAGTAATTTTACATCACAAAACAGATCAGGATCAGGTAACCTTCGATACAAAACTATTATACGAATAAATCCTAACCAAGCTCTGAAAACCATGTATGAAACCTTTACTTACTCAACAGTGCTTTACAAAGCCAGGCCTAAAAATGTAACATTCGTGGTATCTCTTCTTCCCCTTTATCCACAAAAAACAGCTAAATTAAATATTAATTGAAAAAGTGCAAATGCACTGTATATGCTAATATTTGTATGTGTGTATATGAATATTAAATTTTGGTAGTAAAACTTTTATATTTTCACGTATCATCAGATGCCTTTGTCCAAAGCAACATACAAGGTGAGGCATAGGTACATGCATATGTATACAGCAATATGTATATACAGCAGCATGTGATACAGTTAATTGTTTATATATGTGAAATTCAGTATGTAATAATGTATGTTGTTGGGCTAATCTTTCAATAAACTTAATGCAATATTTTGCAGGACAAATCAATCTCAAAAGAATGTATGAGAAATGTAAAGTCAAGTAAAAAATAAAGCATGTAGAAAGTCGACAGACAGTTTTCTACTTATTGTACTGGGTTCTCTAAACATTTGAATGAGTTGCTAGATTTCTGGGAGGAAAATAAAAGATCAAGCTCATTAGAGACAAATCACCTCAGGCTTTTGTACTATTGCATTTTCCACGCTATTGCAGTTTGTTGCCCCACATAAAGAACATTACAAACACAAAGGGTCAAAACTCTTCCGTGAAGCTGATTAACAGCATCGACTGATGAAGGCCCCAGTAATATCCAGTGACCGTTTTTGGCAGTGCTTATTTCACATACTGCTCCGTGTTGACACTTTAGCTGTTAAGGGGAATGTTAATTATCTTGATCATGCTTTTGGTTCTTGCAGCAAATTACTAATAACCTGCAGGCTGGTCATCTGGATTCTAAACTATTGTTTAAACTTGTGCAGATGCAGTCTAAATTATCTTTTTTATTAGTCTTTTTCTGGGTGTATAGATGTATACAACAAAATAATGGAAGTACCCAAAATATATTTGTTTTTCTCAATTGCTTTGGCATATTTCATGATGCATACTTAACATTTTCACAATTATAACAGCATTTCTCAAAACAGTTTATGCATACAGCACACTATGGTTTAGCTGAAAAAGCCTGGAATTTGTCCAAAGCAATTAACTCATGTCTCAAAAGCAAACAATTCCATCAATGAATCAGTCAGTACCACCAAAATGAAAAGTACCTTCAGCATCTTTTTAACTATGAGAGTCAAAACACTTTGATATATTGTCAGTATGTCAAAGTAAGTATGCTCCTGAGTGCCACAATTCTGAATGACAATCATTTCCCACTCTCTCACTGTCACTGACTAATGATTATTTTTAGCAAACTGATACTTATTCATGTCAAAGAAACCAGCAGTTTTGCCATTACAAGGCTCTACATTGCAGTTTGTAAAGTTCACTGGCAAGAGAAAACACTGGCATGCACTTGCATAACTTCTTTAGATCTCAAGACACCATAAATAAAAAGGTCACACAGCACTATATATCACAAAAACAGCAAAATTGCAACAAAATCACATACTGTGAAAACCAAAAATACAACAGTGATATATCACTGCGATTTATGGAATATACCCTAGAATGATTCTGTAAGTTTTGTGAACTGTTTTGTATGTACACAGTGATTACTTTTATATATTGTTTTGGCTGCAAAATTATTACAGTGAAAAACTACATAATCCATTTTGACCAATAAGAATAAAACAACAGAAAATTATGCCAAATGATGACAATTGTGCACGTACATTTGCATTCACTTAGGCTACTAAAATATTTGGAAAATTCTGTGAAGCAATGACAAATGATGAACCTGCTGTGCAGAAATTACATTATGGTGCAGGGATTACACTAGCTGTTTTGCAAATGTTAATTGTCATTTGAGAAATGTACCAAAGCAATTGAGAAGAACTGAAATATCAAGAACCTAATAATGACTAAGGGCACACTGTCTTATATTATTGTATTTATTATCTTACTATAAACACATTAATTTGTGACTTCTGTATCATTTTTGTTTATGAGTGACTGGAAGGACATGCAGAGTAAGATTTTATTGCATAGTATAACTGATACAGTACTGTGTATGTGAGAAATGAACTCAGAACAGCTTAATTGTTTTTGCTCATGGGAGTTTTACTTACACAAAAATGTTCTGAGGGTGGAAGGAACAATGATTGGTTCAGAGAGATAACCAATCTGTAGAGGAGGTGCGTCCAAGCAACAACAGAAGGGGGGACCAAGGCATCCGATTGGTTGGTCCCACCTCCTCTAGTTGTTTGGGCCCATCTCCTCTACAATCTAATTGGTTATCTCCACTAACCAATCATTGTTTTGATGTTTCCCATTCATAAATCCAGCTAGTCGTAGAAAAAAGAGTGAAAAATAACAGAACATATTACATTTCCATTGCTGAGAGGTGCAGTTCATGTGTGCAATGGCCTTGGATACAGGAGGTCTCTGAACATTAGCCTTGCCATTAATTCAAGCGTTGTAAAGCTCGCCATGTGCTGTTTTTGCTGATTCTAGGAGCCTAAATGCATTTCATATGATTTGAGTAATTAATAGTAAATAAAATTGATTCAAGGCACAAGTTATTAGTTTGAAAAATATGATTTAAAAATGTTAAGATTTATTGGATCTACCTTGTAATGTTTAAAAACAGGACTTTTAATGTAGTTCTGATGAACACTATTGGGATGCCTTTATTATGATAAGGGGGCGGGGATAGGTTGTAGAAGAGAGATTGGATTGGAGTGATATAGTTTTTTGACCTTCTGGTAAGATATATACTGTATACATACACTCACCGGCCACTTTATTAGGCACACCTGTCCAACTGCTTGTTGACACAAATTACTGATCAGCCAATCACATGGTGGCAACTCAAAGCATTTAGGCATATTGCCATGGTCAAGACGAACCGCTGTAGTTCAAACCGAGCTTCAGAATGGGGAAGAAAGGTGATTTAAGTGACTTTGAACGTGGCATGGTTGCTGGTGCCAGACGGGCTGGTCTGAGTACTGATCAGAAACTGCTGATCTTCTGGGATTGTCACGCACAACCATCCCTAGGGTTAACACAGAATGGTCAGAAAAAGGGAAAACATCCAGTGAGCGGCAGTTCTGTGGGCGAAAATGCCTTGTTGATGCCAGAGGTCAGAGGAGAATGGCCAGAGTAGTTCGAGCTGATAGAAAAGCAACAGTAACTCAAATAACCACTCGTTACAACCAAGGTATGCAGAAGAACGCACAACACGTCGAACCTTGAGGCAGATGGGCTACAGCAGCAGAAGACCACACCGGGTGCCACTCCTGTCAGCAAAGAACAGGAAACTGAGACTACAATTCGTGAAGGCTCACTAAAATTGGACAATAGAAGATTGGAAAAATGTTTCATGGTCTGATGAGTCTCGATTTCTGCTGCGACATTCGGATGGTAGGATCATAATTTGGCATCAACGACATGAAAGCATGGATCCATCATGCCTTGTATCAACGGTTCAGGCTGGTGGTGGTGGTGTAATGATGTGGAGGAAATTTTCTTGGCACACTTTGGGCCCCTTAGTACTAATTGATCATCGTTGCAATGCCACAGCCTACCTGAGTATTTTTGCTGATGTTTATGACCACAGTGTACCCATCTTCTGATGGCTACTTCCAGCAGGATAATGCACCATGTCATAAAGCTCGAATCATCTCAGACTGGTTTCGTGAACATGAAAATGAGTTCACTGTACTCAAATGGCCTCCACAGTCACCAGATCTCAATCTGTGTATATATATATATATATATATATATATATATATATATAGAGAGAGAGAGAGAGAGAGAGAGAGAGAGAGAAAGAGAGAGAGAGTGGATAAACTTTTAAACTTTTATGTTTGTAATATTGCTTATAAAGACTTAATTAAATGGTTAAGTTTTGCAAAGCAGTTTCTTCGAGTGTTTATGGAGTGGATTGGGACGGGAGAATCTTTGGAGCGTCAAGCTAGGCTTCAATGGGAACACAAGAACCTATATTTTTGGTCAAAAAACTTGCTCTTCACGGATTACTGGATTTGGAAAAAATTAGCTGGATATAGAGAACAACAGCAAGGAAATATTTTATGGACTTAACTAATTTGAAAAGAAAGGCGAAGGGTGTAACATTCATATGGAGAAGGATAATGATCCTTTAAAAATAGCGTTTGCAGGTATTCTTGACTCTGTAGGTGTATGTCAGAATATAGTCGGGCCTACTCATGTCTGTAACTATACCCTTGATTTGATCATTAGTCATGGCGTCCTGGTGGAACATGTGTCTATTATGCCACAGAGTCCCCTGCTCTCAGATCATTACTTGTTAACATTTGAAATCCAGTATACCCTCCTGTTGACCACCACTCCAAAGTATAGAATCAGACGTTCTATTAACGCACTAACTACAACAACATTTATGAACCAACTTCCACAGTCCTTCAGCCTTACATCTGAAGCATTGTGTGTAAATGAACTTGAACAGGCAACTTCAAACATGGAAAAATCCCTTCGCAGCACTCTAGATCTTGTGGCTCCTCTTAAGAGGATAAAGCATAGCAATAACAAACATGCCCCCTGGTACTCTGATAATACACGTGAATTCAAACAGGCATCACGCAAGCTAGAGCGAAAATGGCGCTCAACTAAACTGGAAGTTTTCAAATCTGCCTGGAAAGAGAGCCTCTCTAAATACAGACAAGCACTAGTGACTGCTCGGTCTGTGTATCTCTCCAGATTAATAGACATGAACAAAACCAATCCTAAATTCCTATTTGAATCCGTGGCTAGGATAACACAGAATTCCTCATTAAACTTGCAAATCCTGCAAACTCTTAAGAGTGATGACTTTCTTACATTTTTTAATGGTAAGATAACTACAATTAGACAGACTATCCAGTGCACACCTTTACCTACTTACGGCTGCCTGCCTCCTGCTAGTCTTATGCCTACCAATAATGAGACCTTTGAATCATTCACTCCTATTACACACTCAGAACTTTTGAGCTTAATTTTCTCCTGTAAATCCTCTACTAGCCTTGTAGACCCAATTCCTACAAAATTCTTCAAGGAAATTGCACCACAGATTGGCACTACCGTGTTAAATGTGTTAAACTCTTCCCTTAGGCTTGGATATATTCCAAAACCTTTTAAAATGGCTGTTATCAGACCCATCCTTTCATTTCAAAGATCATGGAAAAGGTTGTAGTTCGTCAGTTGTCCTCTTTCCTACAAAAAAATAATGCCAGTGAATTATATCATTCTGGCTTTAGACCAAACCATAGCACAGAAACTGCTCTAGTCAAAGTAATGAATGATTTACTTGCGGCTTCTGACCATGGCTGTGTATCTCTGTTGGTATTGCTAGATTTAACTGCAGCGTTCGATACTGTGGACCATAATATCCTCTTGGACTGGTTAGAAGGTGTAGTTGGCATTACAGGGGCAGCAATTTCTTGGTTCCGCTCATATTTATCTGATCGCTATCAGTATGCCCATGTGAACAATGAATCATCCAAGGCCACCAAAGTTAAATATGGTGTCCCACAGGGGTCAGTCCTGGGCCCGCTACTGTTTACCCTATACATGCTACCTCTTGGTAACATTATTAGAAATCATGGTATTGGGTTTCATTGTTATGCAGATGATACACAGTTGTACATATCTGTTAACCCTGATGATATATCACTGCTATCTCGGTTAGAAGACTGTCTATTAGATATCCGGTGCTGGATGGCAAAAAATTTCCTTATGTTAAACACAGAAAAAACAGAAGTTCTTGTAATTGGTCCCAAGGCTGCTAGAAATAAGTTTCACCACCTCAACGTTGGTAGCCTTCCTACACAACCTAACATGGTGGTTAGAAATCTTGGCGTTCTTGTCGATTCAGATCTATGCTTTGATGCTCACATAAGAAGTATTACTAGAACTGCATTTTATCATCTACGGAACATAGCCAAGCTTCGTAAGATGCTCTCACTTAATGATGCAGAAAAACTAATACATGCCTTCGTAAGTTCCAGACTGGATTACAGTAATGCCCTCCTATCGGGTTGCCCGTCTGGATCCTTGCATAAACTTCAGATGATACAGAATGCTGCAGCCAGAGTTCTAACAAACACTAAAAAATTTGATCATATTACACCGGTCTTATCCTCTCTTCATTGGCTGCCAGTTAAGTCTCGAATTGACTATAAAATACTGCTATTAACTTATAAAGCACTAAATGGCCTTGCACCAGAATACCTTAGTGATCTGCTGACCACATACAACCCTCCACGCTTGCTTCGCTCTCAAGCCATGGGATATCTGTTAGTGCCTAGGGTAGAAAGAGCTACGGCAGGCTGCAGAGCTTTCTCCTATAGAGCTCCTCAGCTATGGAATGGTCTTCCACCGGATGTGCGGGTTTCAGGTTCACTCTCAATATTCAAATCCAGACTAAAAACACACCTGTTTAGTTTAGCATATAGGGACACTAGTTCTAGCTCTAGCTAACTCTTCACTCCCAGTCAGACCTGTAGTGTGAGGTGTAGAGCTGGGTGGGGATCGGTGCCATTGGCTTTGGATAAACTGGACTGTCAGTGCTGTCACTCTAGCTTCATAATCCCTTGTGGAACTGGAGTGCTGACATTTCAGGGACTCCCCATGCCTGCATTCCCACTAGCCTATCCCTCCTACTGATGCTGCCATAGCCATATCTGCCGGAGCTTGCACATTGTACTTCATATTGCACTCACCTAGCTTTTAGCACTGCCAATAGCCTCCTCTACTTTGCCTAATTGTACATTTTTTCCCCTACTCCTCCTGGGGGGTGATGCCTGGAGACCTCAATCTATCAAGATATCCAGCACACCCGGCCACATGTGACGTCGCCACCACCAGTGACGTCCCTGCATCCAGCTCGCCGTTCTGATCTTCCATGTATGACCCGCTGCCTTACCTCTGGTTGCCTGGCGATTGGAAGAAGACTCGGCATCGGCATTGGCTTGTCATCTTCCTTGCTCTCCAGTTATTGCCCAAATCTTATGATTGGGACAATGTGACTTGGTGCTTCCCCATCTCTGGCACTTAACCATCTCTCTATTTGACTATCCCTGTCGGCCCCTGGAGGATGGGCTCCCCCTTTGAGTCTGGTCCCTCCCAAGGTTTCTTCCTTCTAGGGAGTTTTTCCTTGCCACTGTCGCCTATGGCTTACTTACTGGGGGCTTTGGGTGAGGATGCTGTAAAGTGCTTTGAGACAATGTAATGTTGTGGTAATGCGGAATATAAAAATAAATTTATTGTTGTTGTAAATTGCAACGGATTGGCCACACTGCTACTTGGTAACTCGAACGGTAAGAAAAGGCTTTCTTTTCCTTTCTACCGAAATACGAAGTGAAACGCAGTAGAAAGCTAAGCGCTAACAGTTCAGCTAATTAATGCGAATGTATAAAGGTTAACACAAAACGTACAGAAGCCCGGTTGACATGGAAAAGCAAGAAGAAAAACAAACTGAAAAAATGACCGAAAAGGCTATAGAACAGCGTAAGTCCAGACATATACAAGCACGTAAGAGCAAGCTAGCCCAACTAACTAGTATGATGAGACAAATTGAAGAATTAATGACCGACTGTCAGGGTCGTGGGTAGCAACGGGCAGGCTGGCAGGCAGAAGGCAGGGAAGGAAGATGCTGGCAGCCAGGAGACGGGGTAATGGGGAATTTATTAAGGCTACGGGCTGGGCAGGATGGAATAGAACAGCACTGAGACTAACTAACATCAACTGACATTAGGCAACATCAATGACGGACAAACAGCAAGGCAAGACGTGGACTCAAATGGACAAGACTGGGGGAAAATAATAGGACACAGCTGGGAAAGATCGGGGAAGCACACATGGATAATCAGGGGGCGTGGCACACACAAGGATCGTACGAGCCGGGCATGACACCGACTATGCAAACGCTGATGTTAAGAATATGCTGCGAGTCGAATTCGGTGGTTTGCAGCAACAATTCAAAGATTTAAACTATATGTTACAACGTTTCATGAGTGAAGAAGAATTCTTGGATAACCAGAAGAATTGGTTTGAGCCGAAACATGCATCAATGAATGATTTCTTTTGGAAATGTGAGAAATGGATGAAAGATGTCATGGAGCGCACTGAACATGCTGAGGAAAATGAAAGGGTTCAAACTGATAAGTCTATGTACTCAAAATCATCTGCTAAACGCTTTAAAAGGACAAGTCCACAATGCACTAGCATGACATCAGCATCTTCAATGAAAATTAGAGCAGAAAAAGAATGTGCATCCTTAAAGGCTAGGGCAGCAGCTGTAATGGAAAAGTTGGCCATAGACAAGGAGGAAGCAGAGCTTGAAACAGAGCAATCCAGGGCTTCATCAATACCTGCCTGACATCATCAAAGCATGCTACACCTGCATTGAATCACTTTCAGCTTGATTCAGTTAATTACCATTTTCCAACAGCAACTAAGGAAGTCTCAGTTGATGCAAATAGGGAATGCAGTGGTGAAGTAGTGCTTGACAGTCTGTGCCATTTTTCAACAAGGCAATGTCATAGAGTATTTAGTGAAGAATCATGAGGCATCATTGCATCCTGATCTCACCATTAAAACATTCAAAGGCGACCCATTGGAATATCAATCCTTTATTAGATCGATTGAACATGGAATTGAAAACCGCACTGATGATGACCATGATTGTCTACAGTTTTTGCTGTAATACCCAAGTGGACAGCCGCATGAGTTGGTAAAGAGCTGTGTTCACATGTCACCTTCATCAAGCTATGCCAAAGCAAACAAATGTTAAAGGGATTTTTTCGTGATGATTACAGCCTAGCAGAGGCGTACATAAAGGAGGCCTTGGACTGGTAAACAATCAAGGCAGAAGATGGCACAGCCCTACAGTCTTTCTCATTATTTCTCATCGGTTGCTCCAACACAATGATAGATATTTGCTACATGGAAGACTTGGATAATACAGCTAACATAAAAGCATTAGCTAACAAGCTCCCATACAAACTCAAAAAATTCTGGAGAAAATTTGCCTGTGACCTGCAAGAAAGAACAAATAAAAGAGTAAAGTTCAAGGATTTTGTTAACTTTGTTAACAAGCAAGTCAAGTACTTGTTGCATCCTTTCTATGGAAACATAAAGGAAACCAACCCAAACATAAAGGATTCAGTCAAACAAAAACCAAAACCATGACATGAAGAGACACGTAAAACAAAAAGGGTATTCACAACATCCATCGCCTCATCAACAGAAAACAAATGTAAGGAAAATGAGGAGTTTGAGTTTGAGTTTTATTCAAAGGATCCCCATTAGCTACAGCCATGCTGCAGCTATTCTTCCTGGGGTCCTGAAAAAAAAAATCATTAAACATACAACAAATAATTAAAAAAGATAAATACATATACACATATACACCCACATATACACATGTATATACACAAGTCAACGTACAAATATACCCTCATACGGGCATGAAATATACACATATAAAAACGCATTTATACACATACACCCATAAATATTCCCCCAAAAATATACCTACACATTACAAGTACACACATTCACACACATATATAAATGAATATAAGCAGTCAGATATATTATTTTGATAGATGCTTTTTTACATATACTTTAAACTTATTTACATTGTTAGTAAGTATGACATGCTTTGGCAATTTATTCCATTCCTTCATACCTCTGAACATAACAGTGTTTTTTATGGCATTTGTTCTTGCTATGGGTAAGGTGAAGTTGCCTTTAGTTGCATGTCTGGTACTGTACTGATGATTATCTACACTAAAAGAAAGATGCTTAAACAAAACAGAAGGCAATTTTGAGATGAAAATGTTTCTTATGAAGATTAGCAGTGAATACAACAGTCTGTCTTCAACCAACAACCAATTAAGATCTTTGTGCATTAATATAATATTTCTCCTATAGCCTCACCTAAGTGTTACACGAGCAGCTCTATTCTGTATAAGTTGTAATTTATTCATATATTCACCAGTAGCATTTGCCCAAACTGCAGGGCAATAGTCGAGGTATGTCAATAGTAGTGCTTTCATAGCATAATTCATAATATTTGAAGTTAAAAAATGTGCATGTCTTTTCATAATAGATATACCTCTTCCCATTTTTGCAATAATATTACTAATATGTATTTTCCACGATAATCTAGAGTCAACTATTACACCCAGCAGTTTGGTCTCATGCACCTGTTTAATATTTACGTTATTAATTTGAATATTAATTACAGGATTTTGATTAATGTTATAGTTTGAACCTAAAATCATGCAGTTTGTTTTTACTGGGTTTAATGCCAATTTATTTAATTTAATCCAATCTACTACATATTGTAATTCTAAATTTAAAACAGATTCTAATTCCATTTGTGTACTTGCTGATGAATATATAGTTAAATCATCAGCATACATGACAATGTTAGCCTTATGTAAAATGTACGGTAAATCATTAGTAAAAATATTAAATAATAGTGGACCCAGACAACTGCCTTGGGGGACTCCACATGTAATATTTCTGATACCTGAGAAGCTGCCATTAAAAAACACTGTCTGTGTTCTGTTAGACAGATAACTGTACATCCATGTAATTGCTGACTGCTCAAAACCATAACAAGATAACTTTGCTAATAACAGTTCGTGATCTATGATGTCAAAAGCAGCAGAAAAATCTAAAAATACAGCACCAATAATATTTTTCTTTTCAATCTCTTTAAGCCAGTCATCAGACATATGAGTCAGTGCAGTGGCAGTAGAGTGACTTTTTCTATATGCATGCTGAAACTCTGTTAATAAATCGTTTATATAAAAATAGCTATTAATTTGATCATATACTATAGATTCCATTATTTTAGATAATACAGGTAATATACTTATCGGACGACTGTTGGGACCAGAAAAAGGCAGTTTTTTATCTTTGGGTAGAGGAATTATTTTAGCCTGCTTCCATGCATGTGGATAGGTACAGCAAATAAAACTAAGGTTAATGATATGGGTTAAAACAGGGGCAATAGAGTCAGCAGCTAGTTTAAGAAGCCTGCTGTCAAGACCGTCAACACCCGGTGATTTGTTTTTACAGGATTTTAAAAGATTCTTTACTTGATCTACATTCACACTTTCTAATTTGAACCTTGAATCCTTATTTTTCATCAGTTCATTTCTTATTAATAGGTGAGATATGTCATTACTTAGATTAGGCATATTTTCTCTTAGTTTGTCTACTTTTCTTATAAAATAATCATTAAGATAATTTGCAATATCTATTGGCTTAGTTGTAAATTTATCTGTTTATCTTTAATTTTTCTGTTTCCAGAAAAGATGGAATTATTTTATTTTTCTTACCAGTCAATTGATTTAAAACATTCCATAACTTCCTACTATCATTACCTATGTTTTTAACATGATTATCAAAATAGATTTTCTTCTTCTTTTTATTAAGTTTAGTAACAGAATTTCTCATTTTACGATATAGGTCCCAGTCATATTTATTTCCTGTTGTAACTGCTGTTCTTTTCATTTGACCTCTTCTTTTCATAGAATTTTTCAGTTCATCATCCAACCAAGGTGTGACGTTGTTCCTGACAGTAAACTTCTTTAAAGGCGCATGTTTCTCAATCAATGACAAGAATAAATTGTTAAATTTAAAGAGGGCAATTTCTAGATTACTAGTTGCCAACACATCAGACCAGCATATAGCTTGAACATCTTCAATAAACTTGTCATTTTTAAACAATTTATAAGATCTTTTAAATAGAACTGCAGTTCCAGATCCACTCAACTTGGTTGTTAACACAGAAATGATCAGATTATGATCACTGCAACCAGTAGGAATAGACAGTACCTTTTTACACAGTTCAGGACGGTTTGTGAAAATATGATCTATACAGGTAGATGTTCTGGAGCCATCGCACTTAAAACATATTCTTGTAGGTTTATTTATAAGTTGGATAAGTCCACCTGCATTTGCGGTAATTAACAGTTTTTTTTTCAAGTGGCAGTCTTTAGAAAACCAGTCAATGTTTAAGTCACCCATAAAATAAATATCCTGACTTACATTAGTATTTATATCCAACATTTTACAAATAGTATCTAGATATTCACAATTGGCACTTGGTGACCGGTAACAGCAGCACAATAGTATCGACTTTCGGTGAGGTAGATGCATTTGCAACCATAATATTTCGATATTAAAACTCATTAAATCAGTTCTTATTTTTACTGGCAAGTGGTTCTGAATTTGGAAATTACAACATCAAGAACAAAGGCTATCTCAGTGGATGCTAACAGCAAACCTTGCCTTTATTGCAATGGAGAGCATCACAGCTTCACAACCTGCAAAGGATTCAAGAGTAAGCCACACAAAGAAAAAGAATTTTTGAAAGGTAAAGGCTTGAGCTTTGCATGCTTGAAACATGGCCATATGAGTAGCAGTTGTAGAGACATGACTAAGTGTCAAGAATGCTCTCGATTACATTCCACCTTGCTGCACATTACGTTCAAGGACTCAAAGAGAGATGCAGGCAAAGAAAGTAAAGATCAGCCATCTGTAACTAATGCTCTTGTTCAAATGGCAGAAATCTGTGGTATCACTGGGGCCAGTAAAGAAGATTGTTTTCTTTCAATCATTCCAGTACTGGATAAGGCACGTAAAGGCACAAAGATGGTAACAACGTACACGTTTCTGGATCCTGAAAGCTCTGCTACCTTTGCTACAGAGTCACTGCTAAATAAACTGAACATTATAGGATGCCACACAAGCATCTCATTTCAAACGATGGGAAACGAGTCTGTGGTGAATACGCACATTGTGACAGGACTGGAAATCAGTAGCCTAGAAGGCAATCAGTTTATTGAACTTTCAGAATTGTATTCTCAAAAGGCCAATCCTGTAACTATGGATAATATCCCACACCAAGAGGATGTCATCAGCTGGCCTTACTTAAATGATGTTACATTACTAACTGTAGAGGCAGATGTTGGATTACTTAACATGCCTAAGGCAATGGAGCCTCTTCAGGTGGTGAGCCTGGATAATGGACCATATGCATTGAGGACAGCTTTGGGCTGGATGGTAAATGGACTTCTTAGAGGAGGAAATGAGGGACTGAAAACAGATAGATTGGCAGCAATCACAACAAACCGAATCTCAGTGGCTAGGGTAGAAGAGCTTTGTCATCAACAGTTCAAGCTGGACTTTCCTGATGCTGGGAAAATGAAAACGTTGAAATGTCCAAGGAAGATCGGCAGTTTATTAGCATGGTATCTCAGTTATCACAACTGAAAGATGGTCATTACACTATTTGCCTTCCATTGAGAAGCAGAGCAACATGCATTGAACTTGCCAAAGAAGTTTTATAAAGATGCTGAATATCGTGCAGAATATGTTGCATTTATGGAGGATATTTTCAGGAAAGGCTATGCAGGGAAAATAGCCAATGCTGAATGTGAAATGTTTGAAGGAAAAACTTGATATCTGCCTCATCATGGAGTCAGGCATCCTGTCAAGCAAAGGCTGCGTGTTGTCTTTGATCGTGCAGCAAGCTTTGGTGGAACATCACTAAATCAGCAACTCCTACAAGGACCAGACCTGACAAGTTCGCTGCTGGGGGTTCTCACAAGGTTCAGACAAGAAACCATTGCCATCATAGCTGATGTGGAGGCTATGTTTTATCAAGTTGGAGTCAAAGATGATGATACAAATCTACCGAGATGGCCGCACAGGAATTATCAAAAGGAGCTTGTTGAATTCAAGATGCTGGTTCACATCTTTGATGTGACATCATCACCAAGTGTTGCAACCTTTGCTCTACTGAAATGTGCAGCCGATTTTGAAGACGAATTTGGACAAGAAGCCGCCAAAATGATACATTTTTTTACGTGGATGACTGCCTTAAGTCAACAGCTGATGAAGACACAGCAGTCACTCTGTGTACAAACTTGCGGAATATGTTGGTCAAAGGTAGTTTTCGGCTAACCAAATGGTCAAGCAACAGCAGAAAGTTGCTTAATTCAATTCCTGAAGATGAGAAAGCCCAGGGATTTCAAGATCTGGATTTTAATATGGACAATTTACCGGTGGGGAGAGCACTGGGAATCCAGTGGTGTGCTGAGACAGATCAATTCAAGTTCAAGATCAATCTCAAAGATCGACCACACATCAGAAGAGGACTGCTTTCCTTTGTCAGCTCCATATTTGATCCTTTGGGATTTATAGCTCCAGTAGTTCTGCTTGCCAAAAGAATTCTGCAAGATTTATGTAAACAGAAATACAGCTGGGATGAAAGTCTACCAAAGGATGTCATTAAAGATTGGACAAAGTGGGCTTCTGACTTGTCATGGCTATATATATATATTTATTACTCAGTGTTGGTGTAATTTTGTACGACAACGTGTGGAACTAGCAAAATCGCTACAATATATATACAATATATATATATATATATACAATTTCCTCTTTGGCTGAGACATTGCCCAAGGCATACAAACAACATGGCATTTCACCGACGGTGACTTCCACACTTTAAATGAAACTAACTGAAATTATCTCCTACACATTCCCCATAACACGAAACACAAGAACTTTAACAATAACTGATTTAATCCTTAAAACAGACCCAAAAACAACCCGAACAAACTTAGCAGGAGCAGTGCATGCTGGGAATCACCACCCCACTGTCTCAACTCCATTACACTGCCCCCATCTAAGCTGTGGATGTCCCCAGACACTTAATCCAGCACAAATCCTGTGAGGTGCTGAGGCCGCCGTTGCCGCCTCTGGGGCCGGCCTCCAGCGCCTTCAGCAGCAGGAGGAGAACAAACAGGGGGCTGGGGCTCGTCCTCACCCCGTGCCCCTACCTGAATCACACGCATAGGCCGGTAAGGCGCAAGACGGTCCCGGTGTAACACCACCAACCTCGATCTTTTGCTCAACCGCACCCGATAAGTCACCTCTGAAAGTTTTTCCAAGACAGTGCAGGGACCTTCCCAGTGGGACATGAGCTTAGGTGACAGCCCTCTCTTTCTCACAGGACTGTACACCCAAACCTTCTCCCCAACCCCAAAGTCCCTGCCCTGGGCACGCATATCATACGCCCGCCGTTGTTTGGAACCAACCTCTGCCAGCGCCTGGCGGGTGAGCCTATACACCACCCGCAGCCTCTCGCGCAGGTGATATAGGTACTCCAAACCTGGCTTACCAGGCACCTCTGGCTCAGGCAGGGACCCGAACACCAAGTCCACAGGCGTCCTCAGCTCTCTCCCGAACATCAGCGCTGCCGGGGTGGATCGCATTGATTCCTGGACCGCGGTACGGTACGACCACAGCACCAGCGGTAGGTGGCGATCCCAGTCCCTCTCGTGTTGGCTGGTTAGCATGACAAGCTGCGTAGCAAGGGTCCGGTTGAAACGCTCCACCAGGCCATCACTCTGTGGGTGAAGGGGGGTGGTGTGTGTCTTCCGCACCCCCAAATGGGCACAGACCTCTCCGAACACTTCCGCTTCAAAGTTCCGGCCCTGGTCACTGTGCAATTCCTCCGGGACTCCGAAATGGGAAAACATCTCATCCACCAGAACGGTAGCTGTAGTCGCCGCGCTCTGATCAGGCACCGCATATGCTTCTGGCCACTTTGTGAAATAATCCATGGCCACCAAAACATAACGGTTCCCCTTGTCCGTCACGGGAAATGGCCCCAACATGTCTACAGCGACCCGCTCCATTGGAGCCACCACCCGATAATCCTGCAACGGTGTTCTGGAACGCTGCGACGGTCCCTTCTGCGCGGTGCAGGTGTCACATCGGTGAACAAACAGAGTCACGTCCGCCAGCCAGGCCAGTAAAACCGAGCACGCAGGCGGTTCAGCATCTTTGCAGTGCCGTAGTGCCCTGCGCCTGCGGCACCATGGACCAAAGTGAGCACCACTGTCCGCAGGGACCCAGGAACAACAAACTGAAGCATCATTTTCTGGCTATCCGCTTGTGTCCAGCGGCGGTACAACAACCCGCCCCGGACAACAAGGTTACTCCACTGGGAAACTAGTGCCTTTAGTTCCTGGTCAGCACTGGAGACATCCGCCCACACTGGACGCTGATCAGCCCGCAACCACTTCAAAACCTGGTCCAGGTTACTGTCTCTGTCTTGTGCAATCCTCAGTTGCTGCACGCTCAGCTCTCCGGCACCCTCCGTACGCGCCGCACATACTGCTGCATGTTGTGTTCCATCATCAACAGCAGCTCTGCCTTTCGCCTCCGTCCTCTCACAGTATCTACATTCCCCTTCTGTGCATGGACGCCGGGACAAAGCGTCAACGTTCCCGTGCAGGCGACCGGCACGGTGCTGAATCTCAAAGTCGAAGGTCTGGAGAATCTCCAACCAGCGAGCTATCTGGCCCTCCGGCTCCTTGAAGTTCATCAGCCACGCCAGCGATGCATGGTCAGTACGCAGATGGAATTTCTGCCCATACACGTAAGGTCAAAAGTGCTTCAGCACCACCACCACGGCCAGCAGTTCACGGCGTGTCACACAATAGTTCCTCTCTGAACGGGAAAGAGATTGGCTAAAATAGGCGATGACATGTCCTCCCTCCTGAGACAACACAGCCCCAAGTCCAACATCGCTCGCGTCGGTATCCAATACAAAGGTCCGCTGGAGGTCCGGGTAACCCAGTACGGGTGCAGAGATTAACGCGGTCCGTAGCAAAACAAACGCGTGCTCGCAGTTACTGTCCCAGGAGAACGCTCGCCCCTTCTGTGTGAGCCGGTGTAGTGGGCTCGCGATAGTGGCAAAGTCTTTTACAAAGCGCCGGTAGTACGTCGCTAAACCCAAGAAACTCCGGAGCTGACGGACATTAGCGGGCATGGGCCAGTCTCTTACCGCTGCGATCTTTGCTGGGTCAGTAGCTACTCCTCTCTCGCTAATCACATGCCCCAGTAACGTAATTTCACGGCAGAACAGGTAGCACTTTCTCGGGTGCAGACGTAGATTGGCGTGGCGTATTGCCACAAACACCTCGTGCAGATTGCACAGTTCAGTCTCAAAGTCTCTAGCGTGTACCAAGAGATCATCGAGGTACACCACACAGCGCGAGCGTGGGATATTCCCGAGCACTTTTTCCATAAGCCGCTCGAACGTGGCCGGCGCGTTGCATAATCCAAATGGCATGACTTTAAATTGCCAAAGACCCTGTCCAATAGTAAAGGCTGTCTTTGCCCGTGCCTCTGGGGCTAACTCCACCTGCCAGTAGCCATTTCGGAGATCCAACGAGCTGAACCAGGAGGAGCCGGACACACAATCCAAGGCCTCGTCAATACGAGGAAGCGGATACGAGTCCTTCCGCGTAACCGCATTCAGCCGCCGGTAGTCCACACAGAACCGCCATGAATCGTCCTTTTTCTTCACCAGGACCACTGGAGCGGACCAAGGACTGTTAGACGGTTCAATCACCCCTGCCTCCAGCATTTCCTGTACTTTCTGCTCCGCTGGGGCACGCTTGGCTAGCGGCAACCGACGTGGACACAGCCAAACAGGTGGTGCATTCTCAGTGTCTATGTGGTGCTGCACCAGGTTAGTATGTGTGCAGTCTCTCTCATCAACAGCAAAAATGTCCATTAAACAGTCTAAAAGCTGGCGTAGTTTCTGCCTCTGTTCACTACTTAAACCTGCACAGCTCCGCTCAAACAGCTGGTCCACCGCCTGCTGATTTGGTGATGCAACCGAGTGCCTTACGTCCCCATATGGGGGCTCAGACTGTTTGCATGTCCGCGTGGTCAATGGAGCCAGAGAAACGCTCCGTGCCACTCTGTGCAAGGGCAACTGCTTGGGCCGACCCCCGAACCGTACGTCCGCCCCGACAATGTCCACAACCGCCCCTAAACGCTGCAACAAATCCAGCCCCACTATGCAGCTGTCTTGTATTTCTCCCACGAGAAACGGGTGTTCGAGCATAATAGTGTCTATGATTATGCGCACCGTTTTCCTGCCTGACATGGCTACCTTCTGCCCCGTGACCGTAATGATCCTCCACTCGGAAGTCCCTTGGTCTGAGGCACTCACAGAGTCTGCGTCAAGCAGTAATCCTTCACAGATTAGTGAAATCGTGGACCCAGTATCGACCAGCGCACGGCACAACACACCGTTCAGTGTACAGTCCAGGTATAACCCATTCTGTCCCAAACGCGCACTTAGCCCAACATATGGGGAAGAAAACACCGAGGTGGGCGGCGGGTTCCCCTCCTCGCCGCCCCACCTCAGTTTAACTGCTGCTGGGGTATGTAGTCCACTGGCGTAGGGGCTGGGCAGTAGCGTGCGACTCTGCTCCAGATGCACCGCTCGACGCCCCCCTCTGTCTCGACAACTCCGACACTCGATACACTCTCTCATCCTCTTTGCTCACCTCGTAAGCTGCCTGCCGGACCTGCTCTGTCGCGACAGCGACAGCGGAATGACGTTTCCTCACCAGAATGTGCTCTGCTTGCTCGGCTTTGTCCACAGCTTCAACCAGCGTGCTGGGTGCGGCGAGCCGTACATGCTCGCGTAATCACTCCGGCTGTAACCCGCGCAGAAAAGCCTGCAGTGTCAGTTCCTCCTGGATCGCCATCGGGAAATCAGGATAACCCCGCCGCGCTAGCTGGCGAAGATTAGCAGCGAAGGCTCCCAGCTTTTCCCCCTCACGACGTTGTTGACTGACGAGCTGGGCATGTGCATCCTCCGGTGGGGCATGCCGGCCAAATCGGTGCTGTAAAGCGTTCTCTGCGCAGTATCTTAGCTGTTCCTAGGATTGCGCTCTTCTGGACAGAGATCTCAGATGTCATTCCTGGAATCTGTTGGAGCCACTCTCCCAGTTTGGGCGTTACTGCCCCGAGTGTTCCAATTACCACTGGGACCACTGTTACCTTCACCTTCCACATCTTTTCTAGCTCTTCTCTCAGTCCTTGGTATTTCTCGAGCTTCTCATGTTCCTTCTTCCTGATGTTACCATCGCTTGGGATTGCTACGTCTATCACTACGGCCTTCTTCCTCTGCTTGTCCACCACTACTATGTCCGGTTGGTTAGCCATTACCAGTTTGTCAGTCTGTATCTGGAAGTCCCACAGGATCTTAGCCTTATCATTCTCAGCCACCTTTGGAGGTGTCTCCCATCTTGACCCTGGGACTTCCAGCCTATACTCCCCGCAGATGTTCCTGTACACTATGCCAGCCACTTGGTTATGGCGTTCCATGTACGCCTTGCCTGCTAGCATCTTGCACCCTGCTGTTATGTGCTGGATCGTCTCGGGGGCATCTTTGCACAGCCTGCACCTGGGGTCCTGCCTGGTGTGGTAGACCCCAGCTTCTATTGATCTTGTACTTAGAGCTTGTTCCTGTGCTGCCATGATTAATGCCTCTGTGCTGTCTTTCAGTCCAGCTTTGTCCAGCCACTGGTAGGATTTTTCAATGTCAGCCACTTCCTCTATCTGCCGGTGGTACATGCCGTGCAGGGGTTTATCTTTCCATGATGGTTCCTGTTCTTGCTCCTCTTCCTTCTTGGGTTTCTGTTGCCTGAGGTATTCACTGAGCACGTCATCAGTCGGGGCCATCTTCCTGATGTAATCATGGATCTTCGATGTTTCATCCTGGATAGTGGCTTTGACGCTCACTAGTCCTCTGCCTCCTTCTTTCCGCTTAGTGTATAGTCTCAGTGTGCTGGATTTGGGGTGAAACCCGCCATGCATTGTGAGGAGCTTCCTTGTCTTGATGTCAGTGGCTTCCATCTCCTCCTTTGGCCAGCTTATAACGCCAGCGGGGTATCTGATGACTGGTAGAGCGTAGGTATTGATTGCCCGGATCTTGTTCCTCCCATTCAGCTGACTTCTCAGGACTTGCCTTACTCGTTGCAGGTATTTGGTTGTTGCTGCTTTCCTTGTGGCCTCTTCATGGTTCCCGTTTGCCTGCGGGATTCCAAGGTACTTGTAGCTATCCTCAATGTCTGCTATGTTGCCCTCTGGCAGTACGATCCCCTCGGTTCTGACTACTTTCCCCCTCTTTGTTACCATTCGACTACACTTATCCAGCCCGAATGACATTCCGATGTCATTGCTGTAGATCCTGGTGGTGTGGATCAGTGAATCGATGTCTCGTTCACTCTTGGCATACAGCTTGATGTCATCCATGTAGAGGAGGTGGCTGATGTTCGCCCCATTCCGTAGTCGGTATCCGTAGCCAGTCTTGTTGATGATCTGGCTGAGAGGGTTAAGGCCTATGCAGAACAGCAGCGGGGACAGGGCATCTCCTTGGTAAATCCCGCACCTGTGCTATTGGCTTGAAGTTGGCCTCTAGAGTTGTTTTCCACAGCCCCATTGAATTCCTGATGAAGGCTCTTAGAGTCCTGTTGATCTTGTACAGTTCCAAGCATTCTAGGATCCATGTGTGAGGCATTGAGTCATAGGCTTTCTTGTAATCAATCCAGGCGGTGCTCAGGTTGGTATGTCTGGTCTTACAGTCTTGAGTGACTGCTCTATCTACCAGTAGCTGGTGTTTTGCTCCTCTGGTATCTCTACCAATTCCTTTCTGGGTCCCGCTCATGTATTGATCCATGTGCCTATTCATCTTAGCCGCTATGATGCCTGATAGGAGCTTCCATGTTGTGCAGAGGCAGGTTATTGGCCGGTAGTTGGATGGGACCGGTCCCTTCTGGGGGTCCTTCGGTATCAGGACTGTCCTACCTTTGGTCAGCCATTCCGGGTGGGTCCCATCCATTAGCAGCTGGTTCATCTGTGCTGCCAGGCGCTCATGGAGTGCAGTTAACTTCTTTAGCCAGTAGGCGTGGATCATGTCAGGACCTGGTGCTGTCCAGTTCTTCATGTTTGAGACTCTTTCTTGGATGTCTGCCAATGTGATGGTTACTGGGGCTTGTTCAGGGAGGTTACTGTGGTCTGCTCTTAGTTCCACAAGCCACTGTGCATTGTTGTTATGTGATGCCTCTTTCTCCCATATGCTCTTCCAGTATTGCTCAGTCTCCAGCCTTGGTGGGTCTATCTTCATGCTATTACCCTGCCACTGAGAGTACACCTTGGATGGTTCAGTGGAGAAGGTCCGGTTTATTCTCCTGGCTTCTATATCTCTGGTGTACCTCTTCAGACGGGTAGCCAAGGCTGTGAGTCTTTGCTTGGCAGTTTCTAAGGCCTCAGCTATGGACAGCTTGTTATACTTCTTAGGTACCTCTTTTTTCATCACACCTTTCTGTAATTCCGATAGCTGGCTAACTTCCCTTCGTGCTGCCTTGATTTTAGCCTCTAACCTTCTCTTCCATGGGGGATACTGCTCCTTGCGGCTGTTGTTCATCTTATAGCCAAGCACCTCAAGGATCACTGTTGCTGTGGTGTAGATCAGCTGGTTGGTGTCAGTGATGGTTGTAGTAGGGATTGTCCGTAGTGCTGCATTCACATCTTCTAGTAGACCTTCTGAGGGTACTTCACGCATTCTTGGTAATCGGTGTCGGAGGGTCCAGGTTTCCAGCTTAGCCATGATCTTATTTCTCAGGTCAGCTGCTCTTGTATTCAGCCTACTAGGGCTTGTAGTTCTTGGGGCTTGGTACCCAATCTCGGAATGTGGGGATGATGATGATATCTCCCCCCTGACCTGTCGTCCTGGCTCCCCCTTGTCGTAGCATTCGTGTTGTACCTCATCAATCTCTAGTTGTGATAGTAGTTGTTTCTTGCGGATGTTGGAACATTGAGCTACTAGTTGTTTTGGTGTTAGTCTTGATGTGGGGTGTCGAAGAATCCATAGGTCCCACATCCGCTTCATGTAACCTCTTTCACTGGGGTTACTTGTATAGTAGCATTCCAACAGTCCCTTGTTCTCATCTCTTGTCCATGCATGTCTTGTTCTTGTTCTTGTTCCAGTAGCCCACTTATCGTCAGATTGTCCTGGTTCCTCAACATCTGGCGCAGACCTTGTTAATCCGGGCGACGTCTGAGCCGGCATGACTCTATTCTTATGTTTGTCTCTCATATTTGAGGTAGGCACAGTATAGCGTGAGGAGGTCTTGCCTAAGGACCCCTACTGGAGGTAGGCCACAACCGGGATTCGGTCCCGGTCTCCCGTGTGAAAGGCGGCGAACTTACCACTACACTATCCAGCCACTATATATATATGGGAACACAAGAACCTACACTGATGTTGGGTCATAGAGGTGCTGATTCAGTCTTGTGGTAACTGTGTGTTCATTGCCACATGTTTCATTCACAAGTCACATATCAAAGTGTTGATTGCCAGATTGTCTTGATTGCCAGAGTGTTGATTGTCTCACATTTAAAGGTGAGATGTGCTGCTAACTGGCATTTAACCCATTATGACACCCTTACAACTGCATCTATAGTCGCATCAAGATGATGTCATTTTCATGAGTCATTTTTGTTATAACAATAGCATAAAGAGTGAGAAGTATCATTGGTTTTTGGAATACACATGTATGTGCAATAACCTATGATATCTTTCACTAGTCACTCCTACATTATATGTTATATTGTTACATAGTCTGCAGTATGTGTCTGTTGTAGTCATTGACTCCTAAAGGGATATTAAACACAAATGTTTGGTGTTTTATTTTATTGCAAAGGTGTTTGTGATTTAAAAATTAACCACTGAGACTGTCAACAGGGGCGGAAAGTTCAGTTTCAGAAAGTACAAATACAGGCCAAGTGTCACATTCACAGAGTATTCAAGTGGCTGGTTAAAACGAAATCGTGGTCTGGATTTTTACGTTCTGGACCTGAACTTTGCACCTTTGCTTGTCAGGTTACTTTTTATTGCAGAAAAGCTTTCTTAGAAAAATAATTAGCAATTTATTGCTACTTGAAATTATATGGACCCAATAGCAGGAAACATGTACACAGAGCCAATCAAAGCCTGTGTGGTGTCGCAGGCAAACTACACTAGCCAGTTTCAATTTGTCTCAGATGGTGTGTGCCAGGGCGGGGGTTGGCACAGACGATGAAGCTTGCCGGGGTCAATGCCCCCTCAGATGGTCATTAATGTCACATATAAGATAGACCACTCATAGACACAAGGCAGGGGACACCCGTTTTTTGTTTTCAGGCTGCTGGAGACCTATGCAAAAACAGGGAGTACATGCTCATATATAATGCATTCCAACAGATATAAGCCACTGGCCAACATACCAGGTTAATCTGAAACACTGTCCCTTAGACAAATTGATTAGTCAAACAAGAAATCTTGGAGACAAGTTATTATTGTTAGTGCCAATGCCAATAGGTAGCGGAACTAGGTGTCCTATTATTTTATCCCATTTAAAGGGAAAATTTGAATATAAGCAGCAGTTTGTGGAGAGGGGATCGCAGCTACAGCACTAAATGGGATTGATTAGCGGGCAGCGCCTGCTTTCACCTTCCTGCGTTGCTGATGCAGATCCCTGTTTCTGTTGGTGTTTGTCTTTATAACCACCTTATTTTTGTATAGCAAATTTAAAAGTCTTTTTATTTATGTTTTTTTGGGGGGGACCAGTTCCATATGTGAGCGATGGGGGGCGGTAATTACCAAAGATTGTAAGCATTTCTGATTTCAGTTTGTGGCTATTTCAGATTTGTGTTATATTTCCCAGGAACTGAATGAGAATCCTAATCAACTAGCAGCTTTGTGTGTCACATAAATTAAATATCCATCCATCTATCCATTTTCCAAACCGCTTATCCTACTGGGTCTCGGGGGGTCCAGAGCCTATCCCGGAAGCAATGGGCATGAGGCAGGGAACAACCCAGGATGGGGGGCCAGCCCATCACAGATATGTATTATATATGCTTTTTAAATAATCTTATCAGTGATTCCATACTTCAAGGCTTTTTTCGTTCTTCCTGGTATTCTGTATAATTTTGTTTTGCTTTCAATCCCATCAGAACTGTAACTTCTCAGATAACAGCTCATCCGTGCTCAGGAATAAGGTCAGGGAATGTGAACAATGATTATCTGACATGTAAGCTTTAAAAACACAATTTAAAAAATGTCATACCCGGCTCGTACGATCCTCGTGTGCGCCACGCCCCCCTGATTATCCACGTGTGCTTCCCTGATCGTACCCAGCTGTGTCCGATTATTTTTAATCAGTCCTGTCTATTTGAGTCCCTGTCTTGCCCTGGTTCCTTGTCTGTCATTGATGTTAGTCTGCGTCAGATGTTTCCTGCACCCAGTTGCCCAAATAAATCCCCGTTTTCCCATCTTTTGCCTGGCTGCCTGCTTTCTGCCCGCATCGCCGGCCCGTGCGCATTACCCGCGCTCCCGGAACCTGACAATAAACATAACCTCTGATTTCACTACAGGGTAAGGGAAGATGGCTATAGACATTACTGGGTGGTATAATGCACAAGGCAGGGGACACCCTGGACAAGATACCAGTTCATCTCTGGGTACAGGGCAGAAAACCCTCTGAATGGGATGCCAGTCCATCTCTGGGCACTGGGCAGGAGACACCCTGGATGGGATGTCAGTCTATCTCTGGGTACAGGGTAGGGGACACCCTGGATGGGATGTCAGTCCATAGCAGGGCCCAGACTCTCACACTATAAGAGGCCAGTTTACCTAACTTCATATCTTTTAACTGGAGGAGGAGAACTATGCAAAAGGGGAGAACTTGCACCTCCACACACACTGGGCAGGAGTGGGCTTAAGGTCAGGGTTTCCTCCCAGGCAAGCCAGGGGAGTGTGTTTCCAAACATAAACTGGCATTTCATATAAATCTGTCAGCATGTCGCAAATAGATTTGCTATGATTATCAGTCTCTTGCACACCTGCCCTTTCATTGCTAGTGCCATTCACTGTGCTTATTAAATCAATAGTCCTTGACTAATAAAAGTAATTGTGCCAACACTCTTTAACCGATATTTGTATCACGGCTAACCATAGAATTCTGTGCCAAGAATCAGTCTGCTTGTACACAACTGGCTCTCAGCATGTACACACTTCAGGGCAAGACTTTCTGCAGCGGGTAATCATGCTATGTGTTCTGGCAGCAGGCTTACTTGAGGTTACTGAATAGTGACATGGGAGAGAAGCACCTCTTGATGTGGCTGTAATGTAAGAATCCTAGGGCCGGCAGACCAACACCACTATTGGGCCTTTGAGCAAGGTCCTTAACCCCCAATTGATCCGGGGCCACCAAATCAAAGGCCGACCCTGTACTCTACAATATATATGTGTGTGTATGTCTTTAACAATAAGAGCCAGACGGGATATGTGAGAAGAAGCATTCCAGAGTACCTGTAGTCATGCTTGTACAAACAGAAGATAATTCATCATCCATTCATCATCTAAAACTGCTTAATCCTAACTGGGGTCACAGGGGGGACCAGAGCCTATCCCAGGACCAATGGGCGCAGGCGGGAACAAACCTTCAGCAGTCACCAACACTCCACAAAGTACACACACTCACACAACTACAGGGCCAAGTTAGACTCACCAGTCAACCTATCCTGCACACTTTTGGACTGTGGGAGGAAACCAGAGCCCCCGGCAAAAACCCACATGAACACGGGGAAAGCATGCAAACTCCACATAAAAACTGAACCCAGGGCTTCCTTGCTGTGAGGCCGTAACGTTAACCACTGCGTCACCATGCTGCCAGATCTGAGCATGCTAAGGTATTGGACATATTAAAATGCTAACTTTTGAGATAACTGCAGATTCTGCATCTAGGAGGTGCAGAGCACGTAAATGCAAAGTTTCAGCCAGATCTGAGCATGTTAACCGGGATGTAAAAATTTCATAAGTCCAAAGTTGGTTTCTGAGCCACAGTTCCCATACAGGAGTGCATATTGGAGTTTCCTGAGTGGAATGGTATAGGTTACAGTTATGATTAGGTTAGGTTTAGAGGTTGGGGTTAGGTTCAAAGTATAAGGTCAGGGGAAAAGTGTTTAGGGTTAGGGAAGGGGGCTAGAGGTTAAGGTTAGGGTTCAAAAAAGTATGGCATTTTCAGCCATCAAAATGTGTTTTTATGACAGGTCTGGGCCCCTGTTGGATAGCAAACCACAATTTAGCATAAACACCCCCCATAAACACCAGAAGTCGATGAAAGCATTGTTAAGTATCTGAACAACCCTAAATCCATGAAAGCATAGTTTACCATCTGAACATCCCCAAAATCCAGCAGAGCATTGTTTACTATCTGAACAACCCTGAAATCCATGAAAGCATTGTTTAGTATCTAAACAACCCTAAATCCATAAAAGCATTGTTTACTATCTGAACATTAAAATCCATGCCAGCATTCTTTAACCCTCTAGAGTCGACGGCATCGTCGACAATGCCGAGTATCTTTCTTGTATATTTCAGTTCATAACTCACTGAAATCTTATTATAGAAACATGAAAAAACACTGATTAAATCCGTAATCCGTCTTCTTTTCAAAACATCCATTGTCAGAAGTATTAAAGTTTTTAAAATTAGGTTAATAAGTAAATAAGTAAACCATGTCACTTTACTTTGTTTTACCTGCATCAGGGGCATGTAGTACCGCTGTCACCTGAAGATCGCTATTCCACATTCTAAATTCTAAATTTGGCGTGTATTCAAATTGCATTCGCATGGTAATCTGATGAACAATGCAACGGTGAAATGCAATCCAGATACATTCCCATCAGCACCATAAAAAGGGAGGGGATGTGGCCAGGTGTCAATGGCTCATTCATACACATGAAAGTTTCTACATATTCAATGAAAGGAGCCAGAAGCGGTACTTTTACATGTGAGAAGTGTCAGTTAGTCGCTAGGCTGACGGACAAGATTGTAGTGTTAGAGGGACGTATCCGGACATTACAGAACATCCAGGAGAATGAGAGTTTTATTAATTTAGTGGTAGAGGCTCCGGATATGTCTGCGATAGCTTGTCAGTCTCCCCCCGCTCCGGCAGCAGGGCCTTCACAGCAAGGCGAGTGGGTGACGACCCGGCGGCATAGCCGTAAATCCAAACCTAGCTCACATTGGCACCATTCACCTATTTGCGTTTCCAACAGGTTCTCCCCCCTCAGTGAAACTCCCACTGAGTCACCTGTTGAAAGTGCTCTAGTAATTAGTGATTCTATTCCAAGAAACGTGAGAGTAGTGAGTCCAGCGACCATAGTAAATTGTCTCCCTGGTGCCCGAGTGACCGACATCTCGGCAAAGTTCTGGCTAAAAGTAAAAGTAAATACTCTCAGATTATTATCCACGCCGGCACTAATGATGTCCAATTGAGGAAATCGGAGATCACTAAGGCAAATTTTAAAGAGGTGTGCAACTGTGAGAAGAAGATGTGTGTGTCAGTAACGTGCTCGGCCCCATCCCGGCTAGGCGTGGCGATGAAATGTACAACAGATTATAGTCGCTACATCGCTGGCTGTCGGAATGGTGCCCGATAAATGATGTGGGTTATATAGACAACTGGTGGATGTTCCGGGGTAGGCCTGGGCTTTTGAAGATGGACAGCACCACCCTTTGTGGGCTGGTGCCGATCTCCTGTCTAAAAGCATAGCTCATAGCCCCGAGGCAAATCGCTGACTAACTAGAGTCAAGTCCGGGTGGCAGGCACACTGGCATAACCGAACCGCCTGCTAGTTGTTTGGAGTTATCACCTAGGGTTCATTTTACTGAGACTGTGTCTGTTCCCCATGTCTTTAATCATGGAAGACTGTTCCACCGTAGTGTGTGCAATAATAACTTAATAAAAATAACAACAAATCCGTTACTAAAAAACAGTTGTGATGCAATATTTAAACTTAAACTTCTGAATATAAGATCACTGGCTCCTAAGGCACTATTAATATACTGAACAAAAATATAAACGCAACACTCTTGTTTCTGCTCCCATTTTTCATGAGATGGACTTAAAGACCTACAATTCATTCCAGATACACAATATTACCATTTCTCTCAAACATTTCTCACAAATCAGTCTAAATGTGTGATAGTGAGCACTTCTGCTTTGCTGAGATAATCCATCCCACCTCACAGGTGTGCCACATCAAGATGCTGATCTGACATCATGGGTAGTGCACAGGTGTACCTTATACTGCCCACAATAAAAGGCCACCCTGGAATGTGCAGTTTTTTGCTTTATTGGGGGTCTGGGGACTCAGAACCGGTCAGTATCTGGTGTGACCACCATTTGCCTCATGCAATGCAACACATCTTCTTCGCATAGAGTTTATCAGATTGTCAATTGTGGCCTGTGGAATGTTGGTCCACTCCTCTTCAATGGCTGTGCGAAGTTGTTGGATATTAGTGGGAACTGGTACACGCTGTCGTATACGCCGGTCAAGCACATCCCAAACATGCTCAACGGGTGACATGTCCGGTGAGTATGCTGGCCATGCAAGAACTGGGACATTTTCAGCTTCCAAGAACTGTGTACAGATCCTTGCAACATGGGGCCGTGCATTATCTGTCTGAGTGGCTGGTCTCAGACGATCTTGGAGGTGAACCTGCTGGATGTGGAGGTCCTGGGCTGGTGTGGTTACACGTGGTCTGCGGTTGTGAGGCCGGTTGGATGTACTGCCATATTCTCTGAAACGCCTTTGGAGACGGCTTCTCGGTCCCAGTTCTTGCATGGCCAGCATACTCACCGGACATGTCACCCGTTGAGCATGTTTGGGATGTGCTTGACCGGCGTATACGACAGCGTGTACCAGTTCCCACTAATATCCAACAACTTCGCACAGCCATTGAAGAGGAGTGGACCAACATTCCACAGGCCACAATTGACAATCTGATAAACTCTATGCGAAGAAGATGTGTTGCATTGCATGAGGCAAATGGTGGTCACACCAGATACTGACCGGTTCTGAGTCCCCAGACCCCCAATAAAGCAAAAAACTGCACATTCCAGGGTGGCCTTTTATTGTGGGCAGTATAAGGTACACCTGTGCACTACCCATGATGTCAGATCAGCATCTTGATGTGGCACACCTGTGAGGTGGGATGGATTATCTCAGCAAAGCAGAAGTGCTCACTATCACACATTTAGACTGATTTGTGAGAAATGTTTGAGAGAAATGGTAATATTGTGTATCTGGAATGAATTGTAGATCTTTAAGTCCATCTCATGAAAAATGGGAGCAAAAACAAAAGTGTTGCGTTTATATTTTTGTTCAGTGTAAATGAAACAATTACTGATTTTGGCCTTGGTGCCCTATGCCTTACTGAAACCTGGCTTAAACCAGATGAATTCATAGCACTAAATGAATCTACTCCAGCAGAACACAGTTATAAGCATAACCCTCGACCAAATCGCAAAGGTGGTGGTATTGCTGCAATTTTTCAGTCCAACTTAGGAGTGTCTGAGAAATGTGGTTTGCGTTTCAGCACATTTGAAACTCTTGTTCTTAGCCTTGCTGGTTCATCTCTTTGTAGTTCTTCACCCCAAATCACCATTGTTATTGTGTATAGACCACCTGGACTGCACAGTAATTTTCTTAAGGAGTTTGCTGATTTTTTAACAAACTTGGTGGTCAGTACTGACAAATCTGTTATTGTGGGTGATTTTAACATTCATATGGAGAAAGACAGTGATCCTTTAAAAATAGCGTTTGCAGCTATTTTTGACTCTGTAGCTGTATGTCAGAATATAGTCGGGCCTACTCATGCCTGTAACCATACCCTTGATTTGATTATTAGTTATGGAATCCTGGTGGAACATGTATCTATTATGCCATAGAGTCCTCTGCTCTCAAATCATTACTTGTTAACATTTGAAATCCAGTATAGCCTCCCGTTGACCACCACTCCAAAGTATAGAATCAGACGTTCTATTAACGCACTAACTACAACAACATTTATGAACCAACTTCCACAGTCCTTCAGCCTTACATCTGAAGCATCGTGTGTAAATGAACTTGAACAGGCAACATCAAACATGGAAAAATCCCTTTGCACTCTAGATCTCGTAGCTCCACTTAAGAAGATAAAGCATAGAGATAAAAAATCTGCCCCCTGGTACTCTGATCATACATGTGAACTTAGGAGTGTCTGAGATCAGGCATCACGCATGCTAGAGCGCAAATGGTGTTCAACAAAACTAGAAGTTTTCAAATCTGCCTGGAAAGAGAGCCTCTCTAAACACTGACAAGCACTAGTGACGGCTAAGTCTGTGTATCTCTCCAGATTAATAGACGTGAACAAAACCAATCCTAAATTCCTATTTGAATCCATGACTAGGATAACACAGAATTCTTCATTAAACTAAAGTCCCGTGAGTTCTTAAGAGTGATGACTTTATTACATTTTTTTATGGTAAAATAACTAAGATTAGACAGGTCATTCAGTGCCTGTCCTTAGCTACTTACGGCTGCCAGCCTCCTGCTAGTCTTATGCCTACCAATAATGAGACCATTGAATCTTTCATTCCTATAAAACACTCAGAACTTTTGAGTTTAATTTTCTCCTGTAAATCCTCTACTAGCCTCGTAGGCCCAATTCATACAAAATTCTTCAAGGAAATTGCACCGCAGATTGGCACTACCGTGTTAAATGTGTTAAACTCATCTCTTAGGCTTGGATATGTTCCAAAACCTTTTAAAATGGCTGTTATTAGACCTGTCCTAAAGAAACCAAATCTTGAACCTAGTGTTTTAGGAAGCTATAGACCTATCTCAAATCTTCCTTTCATTTCAAAGATCATGGAAAAGGTTGTAGTTCGTCAGTTCTCTTCTTTCCTACAGTACAAAAAAAATAATACCAATGAATTATATCAGTCTGGCTGAAACTGCTATAGTCAAATTAATGAATGATTTACTTGTGGCTTCTGACCGTGGCTGTATATCTCTGTTGGTATTGCGAGATTTTACTGCAGCATTCGATCCTGTGGACCATAATATCCTTTTGGACTGGTTAGAAGGTGTAGTTGGCAATACAGGGACAGCACTTTCTTGGTTTTGCTCATATTTAACTAATCGCTATGAGTATGCCCATGTGAACAATGAATCATCCAAGGCCACCAAAGTTAAATATAGTGTCCCATACGGATCATTCCTGGGCCCGCTACTGTTTTCCCTATACATGCTACCTCTTGGTAACATTATTAGAAATCATGGTGTTGGGTTTCATTGTTATGTAGATGATACACAGTTGTACATATCTGTTAACCCTGATGATACATCACTACTATCTCGGTTAGAAAACTATTAGATATCCGGTGCTGGATGGCAAAAAAATGTCCTTATGTTAAACACAGAAAAAACAGAAGTACTGGTAATTGGTCCCAAGGCTGCAAGAAATAAGTTTCACCACCTCAAAATAGGTAGCCTTCCTACCCTACTTAGAAATCTTGGCATTCTTGTTGATTCAGATCTATGTTTTGATGCTCACATAAGAAGTATTACTAGAACAGCGTTTTATCATTTACAGAACATAGCCAAGCTTTGTAAGATGCTCTCACTTCATGATGCAAAAAAATTAATACATGCAAGTTCCAATACTTGTAAATTCCAGACTGGACTACTGTATGCCCTCCTATCTGGTTGCCCGTCTGGGTCCTTACATTAACAGCTGATACAGAATGCAGCAGCCAGAGTTCTAACAAACACTAAAAAATTCCTTCGCATTACACCAGTCTTATCCTCCCTTCATTGGCTACGAGTGAAGTCTCGGATTGACTATAAAATACTGTTATTAACCTATAAAGCCATGAATGGCCTTGCACCAGAATACCTTAGTGATCTGCTGACCACATGCAACCCTCCACACTTGCTTCGTTCTCAAGGCAAGGGATATCTGTTAGTTCCTAAGGTAGAAAGCGCTACGGCAGACTCCAGAGCTTTCTCCTATAGAGCTCCTCGGCTGTAGAATGGTCTTCCACCGGATGTGCGGGTTTCAGGCTCACTCTCAATATTCAAGTCTGGAGTAAAAACACACCTGTTTAGTTTAGCTTATAGGGACACTAGTTCTAACTCTAGCTAACTCTTCACTCCCAGTCAGACCTGTAGTGTGAGGTGTAGAGCTGGGTGGGGATCGGTGCCATTGGCTTTGGATGAACTGGATTGTCAGTGCTGTCACTCTAGCTTTGCAATCTCTTGTGGAACTGGAGTGCTGACATTTCAGGGACTCCCCATGCCGGCATTCCCACTTGCCTCTCCCTCCTACTGATGCTGCCATAGCCATATCTGCCGGAGCTTGCAGATTGCACTTCATATTGCACTCACCTAACTGTTAGCACTGCCTATAGTCACCCCTACTTTGACTAGTTGCACATTTTATTTCCCCTACTCCTCCTGGGGGTGCTGCATGGAGACCTCAACCTATCAAGATGTCCAGCACACCCTGCTACATGTGACGTCGCCACTACCAGTGACGTCCCTGCATCCAGCTCGTCGTTCTGCCTGTGTCATCTTACATGTATGACCCGCTGCCTTGCCTCTGGTTACCTGGCGATTGGAAGGAGAGTCGGCACCGGCTTGTCATCACCTCCCTGCTCCCCAGTTATTTCTCAAATCTTATGATTTGGACAGTGTGACTTGGCACTTAACCATCTCTCCTATTTGACTCTCCCTGCTGGCCCCTGGAGGGTGGGCTCCACCTTTGAGTCTGGTCCCTCCCAAGGTTTCTTACTTCTTGGGAGTTTTTCCTTGACACTGTCGCCTATGGATTACTCACTGGGGGCTTTGGGTGAGGATGCTGTAAAGCTCTTTGAGACGATGTAATGTTGTGATAATGCAGTATACAAAAATTTGTTTGTTGTTGTTGTACTACGCTTGAAGTAATTTCACTTTAAAAGTTTTCTGTAACTACTGCGCTCATAAAACTTGGCACACTTGTTCATACAGCCCCCTCGGTCACAGTCCCCCTCAAGATACCCTTTCCTCTCCAAGCGAATTAAAAACCTAAATTCACAGGTCCACCAAACATGTTCTGTAAGTGCTGCGCTCATGAACCTTAATTCATACTTAGACCTAGTTTGTGCATGCTAAATTTCAGACCCCTAGCTCTTAATGGCTCGGCCGTGACGCCTCCTCAGCTTAGTTTGAAGCTAGGAGTAAATGCTGTTCCATTGACTTGCATTGCCTAACTTAGCAAATTGTAAAGCTCACTGCGGCTCTGTTGTAAGTGCTGTGCTCATGAAACTTGGCACAGTAATTCATACATTTAACTTGTTCATCTATGTGGAACTTCAGCCACACTTTTTCGTATGTCCCCATTTGCCTGCATTGCCTACTGTAGCAAATTCAAAAGTCCACTGCGGCTCTGTGGTAAGTGCTGCGCTCATGAAACTTGGCAGACTCGCTCATATATATGACTAGTTTACCCTTGTGAAATGTCAGACCCCTAGATGACAGGGGTGAGCATGGCGCTCCCTTATGTCTCTTTGACGCCTACAGCAAAATACGTGCCTATTGACTTACATCGGTGACTTTAACAGATTCAAAAGGCCACTGGTGTGGTAGGTGGTGACCCCAATGGTGAAAGGAGGGATATTTGAATGGTTCAGAAAAGCACCTATGACATTGTGAATGTGACTCAAGCGCCCCTGACTGGTGGGAGTAGTGACTGAAAGGAGGAAAATACAAAAAAGTAACAAAAGCACTAGTGCATTTGTGTCAGTAGCTCACAGATGCCACCTGGTGTATGTACAAGGGATAAAACTGAATAAAAAAAAATTATGCTTTCTGCAACGGGCTGGCCCCCCATCCTGGGTTATTCCCTGCCTCGTGCCCATTGCTTCCGGGATTGGCTCCGGACCCCCCGCGACCCAGTAGGATAAGCGGTTTGGAAAATGGATGGATAGACAAACAAAATTATCAAGAATGCATGAATTGTATAGGATTGTGTGTTGTTCTATCCTCTTCTGCTATCATCTCTGCTCCAAATTCTTGCATGACTACCCCACAGCTTACATTTCATTTTCCTACATGGCTCATAGCTCTCATGGTCTTCCCAAAAAAAAAACTAAAAAAAAAAAGCTAAATTGTACCCCTAGCTGGTTTATACCAATTCTGACACCACATGTGAGGGACCAGCAAGCAGACACAGGGGCACAGAATTGGTTACTAACCCAAATTTTACTGAAAATTCAAAAATCATCAAAATACAAAAGAATATCCTACAAAGGAAACTCCTGGGCCCAATAAAATGAGGTCAATTAAACAGAATGAAACCAAAATTAAATGACATACTTTCACGAAATGAAGACTTATAAATATGTGAAATCCTGACAATTTCTTGAAAACTTGGCTTATTTTAACAAAATAATGACTTAGTTTCACAATAGAATGACTTAACATCAAGAAAGCATGGCATACATTAACAAAATGAATATTTTTTAATAGCTTGAAATCATGACTTAATTTCGTGAAACCATGGCTAAATAATGACTTAATATAATAGAATGTATTATAAAATGACCTAACATTACATAATCGTGACATACTTTTACGAAATGGACCTATCTGATATCCAGACAATTTCTTCAAACCATGGCTTACGATCACGAAATAATGACTAATCACAATAGAGTGACCTAACATTACATACTCATGACATACTTTCACCAAATGTACTTATCTGAAATCCTGACAATTTCTTGAAACTATGGCTTACGTTCACGAAATAATGACTTAGTATCACAATAGAATGATTTGACTTCATATAATCATGACATACTTTCACGAAATGAAGACTTCTTAAATGTGAAATCCTGACTTAATTTTGTGAAATCATGGCTTACTAACACGAAATAATTACTTCTCAGAATAGAATGACTTAACATCATGAAAGCGTAACATACATTAACGAAATGTAGATTTACTGATAGCACGAAATCATGACTTGATTTTGTGAAACCATGGCTAACATGGCTAAATAATGACTCAATAGAATATATTATAGAATAACCTAACATTACATAATCGTAACATACTTCACTTCTGTGCTTGTCACGGATTGTCCATAATGAACACGATGTTCAGGCATAAGGGTGTACATATGTGTATTTGGCTTCAGGACACCCTAGGCCGCAGTTCGACGATCGACTTTGTAGTCATGTCGTCGGACTTGCGGCCACATGTCTTGGACACTCGGGTGAAGAGAGGGGCGCAGCTGTCACCTGATCACTACCTGGTGGTGTGTTGGCTCCGCTGGTGGGGGAGGAAGTTGGCCAGGCCTAGCAGGCCCAAGCGTATAGTAAGGGTCTGCTGGGAACATCTGGCGGAATCCCATGTCAGGAGGAGTTTCAACTCCTACCTCTGGCAGAACTTCTCCCATATCCCAGGGGAAGTGGGGAAGTAGGGCACATTGAGTCTAAATGGGCCATGTTCCATGCCTCCATTGTGGAGGCAGCTGACCGGAGCTGTGGCCGTAAGGTGGTTGGTGCCTGTTGTGGCGGCAATCCCCGAACCCGCTGGTGGACACCGGTAGTGAGGGATGCCGTCAAGCTGAAGAAGGAGTCCTATCAGGCCATTCTGACCTGTGGGACTCCAGAGGCAGCTGACGGCTACCAGCAGGCCAAGCGGGATGCGGCTTCAGCGGTTGCTGAGGCAAAAACTTGGGTGTGGGAGGAATTTGGCGAGGCCATGGAAAACGACTTCCGGACGGCTTCGAGGAGATTGTGGTCCACCATCTGGCGGCTCAGGGCAGGAAAGCGGTCCAACATCAACACTGTTTATGGTGGGGATGGTGCGCTGCTGACCTCAACTCGGGACGTTTTGGGTCGGTGGGGGGAATACTTCGAAGACCTCCTCAATCCCACCAACACGCCTTCCAATGTGGAAGCACAGTGTGGGGACTTTGGAGTGGACTCACCTGTCTCTGGGGCGGAGGTCGGTGAGGTGGTTAAAAAGCTCCTCGGTGGCCGGGCCCCGCGGGTGGATGAGATTCGCCCGGAGTTCCTCAAGGCTCTGGATGATGCGGGGCTGTCCTGGTTGACACGCATCTGCAGCACCGCGTGGACATCGGGAGCAGTGCCTTTGGACTGGCACTTCTTCAAGAAGGGGGACCGGAGGGTGTGTTCCAACTATAGGGGGATCACACTCCTCAGCCTCCCTGGTAAGGTCTATTCGGAGCTTCTGGAGAGGAGGGTCCACCAGATTGTCGAACCTCGGATTCAGGAGGAGCAGTGTGGTTTTTGCCCTGGCCGTGGAACAGTGGACCAGCTCTATACTCTCCGCAGGGTTTTGGAGGGTTCATGGGAGTTTGCTCAACCAGTCTACATGTGTTTTGTGGACTTGGAGAAGGCATTCAACCATGTCCCTCAGGGATTTCTGTGGGGGGTGCTTCGGTAGTATGGGGTGCTGGGCTTCCTTTTAAGGGCGGTTTGGTTCCTGCATGACCAGTGCCAGAGCCTGGTCCGCATGGGCGGCAATAAGTCAGTCAATTCTGGTGAGGGTTGGACTCTGTTAGGGCTGCCCTTTGTCACCAATTCTGTTCATAGTTTTTATGGACAGAATTTCTAGGCGCAGCCTAGTTGGGGGGTTCCGGGTTTGGTGACCTCAGGATTAGGTCTCTGCTTTTTGCAGAAGATGTAGTTCTGTTGGCTTTATTGGACCGTGACCTTCTGCTCTCACTGGGACAGTTCGCAGCCTAGTCTAAAGCGGCTGGGATGAGAATCAGCACCTCCAAATCCGAGACCATGGTCCTCAGCCGAAAAAGGGTAGAATGCTCTCTCCAGGTTGGGGATGGGGTCCTATCGGGATCTTGTGCATGAGTGAGGGAACGATGGAACGGAAGATCGACAGGCACATCAGTGCGGGTGCAGTGATGCGGGCGCTGCATCGGTCTGTCATAGTGAAGAAAGAGCTGAGCCAAAAGGAAAAGCTCTCGATTTACCAGTCGATCTACGTTCCTACCCTCACCTATGGTCACGAGCTGTGGGTAGTGACCAAAAGAATGAGATTGCAGGTGCAAGTGGCCGAAATGAGTTTCCTCCGCAGGGTGGCTGGGCTGTCCCTTAGAGATAGGGTGAGGACCTCAGTCATTTGGAAGGATTCGTTATAGAGCCACTGCTCCTCCGCATTGAGAGGAGCCAGATGAGGTGGCTCAGGCATCTGCTTAGGATGCCTCCTAGATGCCTCCCTGGTGAGGTGTTCCGGGCATGTCCCACTGGGAGAAGGCCCCGGGGAAGACCCAGGACATGCTGGAGGGACTATGTCTCTTGGCTGGCCTGGGAACGCCTTCGGGATTCCCCCGGAGGAGCTGGATGAAGTGGCCGGGGAGAGGGAAGTCTGGGCTTCCCCTGCTGAGAATGCTGCTCCAGCGACCCGACCTCGGATTAAGTGGGAGATGATGGATGGATGGATGGATGGATGGCATGACCTAATTTCATGAAATAATGACTTAGTATCACAATAGAATGATTTGCCATCCATAATAATGAGATTCTTTCACGAAATGAAGACTTCTTAAATGTGAAATCCTGACTTAATTTTGTGAAACCATGGCTTACTATCACGAAATAATGACTTTTCACAATAGAATGATCTAACATAACATGATTATGACATGCTTTCACGAAATTGACTTATCGGAGGGAGGGGGAGCCGCAGCAGGCGATGGCGTGGCCACAGCCGGCCAAGACGACATCCCCGACGCGCCAGAGTGGGGGGATCTGCAAGCAATGGAGGAGCCGCAGCGGGGGAACCCACAGGCGACCGACGAAGCATCGGAGACGGGGCCGAGGCAGGGAGACAAGGCGTCCGAGGGGGACCTGCAGGCGACCGACGACCCAGAGCCCAAGGACCCGCAGGTGCCCCCAGAGCCCTAGCCAAGGCAAGCAAGGGTGAGCCAGGGGGCAAGGCGGGCGGGACCCTAACCCTGTGCCTGTGTCCTCTCCCCTTCCGAGGCACAGACATATGGGGTATGGGCCAGGGTTGACCTCGCCAGGACGAGGGAAGAGGAGACACTAGGGAGGTCCCCGAGGGGTCCCATTCGAGCTCCTCCTCCTCCAAGGAGGAAGGAGCAATAGTCCGATTGTCCGGAGACTGGAGCTGGGGTGACTGGAGTGGGGTGACTGGAGTGGGGTCAGGGACCGGGACAGGAGCCACACAGGCAGCAGTGACAGGCGTGGATGGAGCTGCGAGCTGAGGCAGAGGGGCCTCGGGCGTAGCTGCAGTAGACGGCGGAGGCAGAGGGGACTCGAGCATAGCTGCAGCAGGCGGCAGTGGTGGACACGGCTGCATGGGCGTAGCTGCAGCAGGCAGCGGAGGCGGCTGTTCGGGCTGCGGTGCTGCAGCCGAAGGCAGCTGCTCAGGCTGTGGTGCTGCAGGCAGGACAGGCAGGTCATGCGCAGGCGGGACAGGCAGGTCGTGCGCAGGCAGGACAAGCAGGTCCGGTGTGGAACAAACGGGCGCTGCCCATTTAAGAGTCCTGGGGGTTCGCGGAATGGCGTCCCACATTGCTCTGACTCCCCGATTTGCTAGCCGCGCTACCCGATAATGCTACGCCGCCCATGGTGGTGGCTACTCCATAGCGGCGAAATCAGGGGTGAGCCATATCGGTGCTTGGAGATGGAGGAGTTCCTCCCGATACTCCGCCGGAAGAAAGGCAGAGGAGAGAGAGCAGGCGCCCAGGAGGATCGTCGGGTCCTCCGCTGGCCTCCCCTTCGGTCTCCTCCTCTTCTTCCGGCCTGCAGCGGTGGCGAGAGGCAGAGCCATATCCTCCGGAACGGGAGGCAGTACTGCAGCCTCCGCAACACACCGAGCAGCCAACTTGACTCTCCAATCAGTGAGCCGCTGAAGCAGCCACAGCAGCAAGTCCATTTCGTGAAAGTATGTCATGTCTATATAATTTTAAATCATACCATTGTAATAAGTCATTATTTCATGATAGTAAGCCATAGTTTCAAGAAATTATCAGGATTTCAGTTAAGTCCATTTGGTGAAAGTATATCATGATTATGTGATATTAAATCATTCTGTTGTGATGAGTCATAATTTCGTGATCGTAAGCCATGGTTTCAAGAAATTGTCAGGATTTCAGTTTGGTCCATTTCATGAAAGCATGTCACGATCATGTAATGTTAGGTCATTCTATTTTGATGAGTCATTATTTTGTGATAGTAAACCATTATTTCATAAAATTAAGCCATTATTTCATAAAATTAAGCCATTATTTCATGAAATTAAGCCATGAATTCATGATATTAAGAAATCTTCATTTAGCGAGAGTATGTCATGATTTCTTGATGTTAATTCATGTACTTGTAATATTAAGTTACTATTTCATGAAATTAGGCCATGATTTCATGAAAGTAAGTCATGATTTCATGATATTAAGAAGTCTTCATTTCGAGAAAACATGTCATGTTATAATTCTCATTCTCTTCTCTTATTAAATCACTATTTCATGAAATTAGGCCATGGTTTCATGAAAGTAAGTCATAATTTCATCATATTAAGAAGTCTTCATTTCAAGTAAATATGTCATATTATCTTTATGGTAAGACATTCTCTTGTGATATTAAGTCATTATTTCATGAAATGGTTTCATGAAAGTAAGTCATAATTTCATGATATTCAGAAATCTTCATTTCACGGAAATATGTCATGATTTATTTATGGTAAGTGATTCTCTTGTGATATTAACTCATTACTTCATGAAATCCTGGGATTGCTGCGAGAGATTGCTGGGATACTGCGAGAGAGTGGTGTTGAGCTGCGGCGATTGTTTTGGGATTGTTTGTGATTGTTTTTGGGGTGTTTGGAACGTATTTTCTGAGTGTTTGTGTGCTTTAATTGTTTAGTGGGTGGCTGTGTTATTTCTATTTATTGTTCTTATTTTGGTCGGCGTGAGTGCTTGTCTGTCCTGTCTGTTTATTAACAGCGCGATTGTTACGGGCAGTGAGCTGCGTTTTCTGTTCGCGTTTAACTCCATAAAAAACACCGGCGGGGCGAAATAGCTAATAATATCTAACGTCGGTAACGTTACTCAGCGCCAGAAAAGGACAGTTGCTCCTGAGCTTTGCTCGGTCGCCAGTCGGGGCCGGGAGGACATTTTCCACTTTTTTCCCCGCTCCGGCAGTAGCCTGCTGTGAGGGGGTTTTTGTGGTTTTTCGACCTCCCAAGAGCAACTTCGATTTCGTTTTGTTTTTAGTTCATACTTGGTTCAGGCAGAAGTTCTTTTGGTAAGTAGTAGTAAATTTATCGGATTTTAAGTTTTAAATAAAAATAATAATTAAGTTCCGTTTCAACCCAAGTAACTTATTTTAGTGTACTCGGCACTTTATTGCATTTAACGGTACGCTAATTAATCTTTAAAGTTAAATACGCTATATAAATTTACTGGGCTGGGAGTACGGGGTCATAGTGAGTTAGTTAATTATGGGGCCGGCTCAGTGTGGCGTTTGCAATATGTTTGCCCTTCTGGACGTTAGTGTCCAGTCGGACTTCATCTGCGAGCGATGTAAGCTAGTGGACTCGCTCATGGTCAAGGTTCGCGACCTTGAGGAGCAACTGGCTCTCATCCAATGCAACAGTGAGTTAGAGGAGCAAGTTAATACGCCTTTTAGGGAGAAGGTGTGTACACCACTAGCCGGGAGGGGGGAGAATGAAGAGCAGAGAGGTCGAGAGAGCTGGGTGACCGTAGGTCGTAGACGCAGGAAAGGGCGTACACACGTTGCAGAGGCGGCATCACCTGAGGTGACTGTGTCGAACAGGTTTCAGGTTCTTCCAGCTTTAGAGCCGGAACGGACTGGGGAGGCAGGTGGGCCCTTGGGCACTGAGGAGCCCCCTTCCCCCAGGAAGAGGGAGGTTGTGGTAGTGGGGGATTCCATTATTAGGGGAGTAGACAGTTATGTGTGCACGCGTGATAGAGGGTCCCGTACGGTGTCTTGCCTGCCTGGTGCCCAGGTAGGAGACCTTCCAGATCGTGTGGATAAGCTTTTGGCCCCAGCTGGGGTGGATCCAGTTGTCGTGGTGCATGTTGGCACCAACGACATAGGCAAGGGTAGAAGGGCTGTTCTGCAGGATAAATTTATAGAAGTCGCCAATAAGCTTAGAAGCAGAACGTCCACGGTGGTATTCTCTGAAATACTCCCCGTGCCACGTGCAAGTCAGGCTAAGTTAGCTGAGATAAGGAAATTAAATGCGTGGCTAAAAGGATGGTGTAGGAAAGAGGGGTTTAGGTTTATGGGGCATTGGAGGACCTTCTGGAACAGGTGGGACCTGTTCAAGCCGGATGGGTTGCACCTGAACCAGAGGGGAACCAGTGTATTGGGGAGGCGTATGTGTAGAGTCGTTGAGGAATGTTTAAACTAGGGACTGGGGGGGCAGGGAGGTTAGTTAACTATGTCAGTGGGGGGAAACGGAAAGCCCCAAATAATCATATTGTAAGTGGGCACCGTAATAGGCCTACCCTTTGTTGTCTGTATTTAAACGCCAGAAGTATTAGGAATAAAATTCATGATTTAGAGGCTTTTATCTCATCGGACTCTTATGATATTATAGGAATAACTGAAACGTGGTTGAGTGAAAAGGATGGACAAGAATATAATATGGATGGTTACACGTTGTTCCGTAAGGATCGTATAGGAAAAAAGGGAGGTGGTGTTGCAGTATATGTAAAGGAAAACTTGCAGGCAAGGGAACTTACTGATATAAATAAAACTACGGAAGCAATATGGGTAAAATTAGATGCTAAAAACTCAAATAGCCTAATTGTCGGTGTTTGTTACAGAACACCTAATATAGCTGCTGAGGAAAGCAGATTGTTATACAGTGAGATTAGGACTATGAGCAATAAAAATGATGTGGTAGTTATGGGTGATTTTAATCTACCAGGAATGCAGTGGGACATTGTCACTGGCTCTTCAGAAAATGAACTGGAAATGGTGGAATTAGTACAGGATTGTTTTTTTACTCAGTTTGTTAACACCCCTACCAGGGGAGATGCCATTCTTGATCTTGTTCTCTCTAATAACCAGGACAGGATTGGTAAATTAGACGTTTTAGAACCACTTGACAGTAGCGATCATAACATGGTCAAATTTGAGGTTAAATTTAGTGTTCGAAGAGCTAAGTCCAAATCAAAAATATATAATGTTAGGAAGGCTGACTTTAAGTGTATGAGACTAAAACTAGAAACTGTGAATTGGATGGAGTTAAATAACAAAACTGTTGAAGAGGCCTGGGAATTTTTTAAAAGCACATTATTGCAAGTGCAAGAGGACTTCATACCTGTTTCCAGCAAGAATAAATCTAGGAAATTGCAACCTAGGTGGTTTACTAGGGAAATAAAGCATAAAGTAAGGAGGAAAAGGGCTTTGTTCCAGCAATGGAAAATAACTGATGATGACAGAATTAAGCAGGAATATCTAAGTCTACAGGCTGAGTTAAAAAATGATATTAGACGAGCTAAAAGAAATGTCGAAAGGATGGTTGCATTGGAAGCTAAGGATGACGTTCTTCCAGTATTTTAACTCTTAAAGAGCTCTAAAACCTGAAATTACTAATCTGCAGGATAGTAAGGGTCTTATAATAGTAAACGACATTGATATAGCAAATGAGTTCAATGATAGTTTTGCACGGGTATTCACTGTTGAGGACCTTAGTAATTTACCAGTTATTACCTATCCAGCATTGTCTATAGCTAATATATATATATAACTGAAGCAGATGTTTTGCAAAGCCTAGCTAAGCTCAAAATAAATAAATCACAGGGCCCTGATGGCATCTTACCTATAGTGTTAAAAGAGATGAGGGATATTATTTGCCGACCCTTAACTTTACTGTTTCAAAAATCCTTATCTGAAGGTGTGGTACCTTCTGATTGGAAGCACGCCTTCATAACGCCTATTTTCAAAAAAGGGGATAGAAGTAATTTGTCTAACTATAGGCCAATCAGTCTAACTTGTATAACTGGTAAAGTTATGGAGGCTTTAATCAAAGAGAAAATGATAGATTACCTGGACTCCAATAACATTTTGCGGGATAGCCAGCATGGATTTAGGAGAGGTAGATCCTGTTTAACAAATCTGTTGGAGTTTTTTGAGGAAGCTACTCAGGAAGTTGATGATAAGAAGGCCTATGATGTCATCTACTTAGATTTCCAAAAGGCTTTTGATGTTGTCCCCCACAAGAGGCTCCTACTTAAACTCAAAGCGACTGGTATTTTAGGTACCGTAGCGACCTGGATTGATAACTGGTTAACAGATAGGAAACAGCGAGTAGTTATAAGAGGCACAATGTCACAGTGGGCTTGCGTTCATAGTGGGGTACCGCAGGGTTCGATTTTAGGACCACTATTGTTCCTAATTTACATAAATGATATGGATACCAATATATACAGTAAACTGGTGAAATTTGCAGATGACACCAAGGTGGGTGGTGTAGCAGATACTGAATTAGTGGCTCAGCAGCTACAGCGGGATCTTGATTTAATTAGTGACTGGGCCGATACCTGGCAGATGAAATTTAACGTCGATAAATGTAAGGTACTCCATCTAGGGAGCAGAAATATAAAGTACAGGTATTTCATGGGTGTCACTGAAATAAAGGTAGCTGATCATGAGAAAGACCTTGGTGTGTATGTTGATGCTTCCATGTCCCATTCTCGCCAGTGTGGAGAAGCAATAAAAAAGGCCAATAGGATGTTGGGGTATATCTCCAGGTGTGTGGAGTTTAAGTCAAGGGAGGTAATGCTAAGATTATACAATTCCTTGGTGAGACCTCACCTAGAATATTGTGTGCAGGTTTGGTCACCATATCTTAAAAAGGACATTGTGGCCTTAGAAAAGGTGCAGCGTAGGACCACAAAAATGATTCCTGGTCTTAGAGGAATGTCATACGAGGAACGGTTACTTGAGCTAAATCTGTTCAGTCTCAAGCAAAGGAGATTGAGGGGGGACATGATCCAGGTATATAAGATTCTAACAGGTTTGGATGCTGTTCAACCAAATAGTTACTTCAGCATTAGTTTAAATACACGAACTCGTGGCCATAGGTGGAAATTAGCGGGAGAACATTTCAAGCTGGATTTAAGGAAGCACTTCTTTACGCAGCGTGTAGTCAGAGTATGGAATAGCCTTCCTGATAATGTAGTGCAAGCTGAATCCTTGGGTTCCTTTAAATCAGAGCTAGATAAGATTTTAACGACTCTGAGCTATTAGTTTAGTTCTCCCCAAGTGAGCTTGATGGGCCGAATGGCCTCCTCTCGTTTGTATAGTTCTTATGTTCTTATGTTCTTATATCATAAGAGAATTACTTTCCATCAAGAAAATATGACATGTTTCCTTGATATAAGGAACTCTGGCTGCAGCATTCTGTACCATCTGAAGTTTATGCAAGGATCCAGACGGGCAACCCGATAGGAGGGCATTACTGTAATCCAGTCTGGAACTTACGAAGGCATGTATTAGTTTTTCTGCATCATTAAGTGAGAGCATCTTACGAAGCTTGGCTATGTTCCGTAGATGATAAAATGCAGTTCTAGTAGTACTTCTTATGTGAGCATCAAAGCATAGATCTGAATCGACAAGAACGCCAAGATTTCTAACCACCATGTTAGGTTGTGAAAAACCTGTTAGAAACCCCCAGTCCCCGTGTGGCTCAGGGTTCATCAGATTGGTAGATTCCATGAGAGGTACCCCTTTAAATACACTTTATTCCCACCACCCCGCAAAATTAGTACATTTTAAAAACACGACTGTGCTGCATACATATAACAAAACATATGTACAACTTTTATTTTGAATAATAAAACATCCGGTCATGTTACATTTTAAAAACTCATTTGATGAATGTACACAAACATTTTTGTACAAGCTTGAAAAATAAAACACACATATACATGGTACATTTTAAAACACTTCTGCAACTTTGAAAATAAAAAAAAACTTCATGTTACATTAACAAAATCTCCTTTGATAAAAAGCCTACAAAAGTTTTACAACTTTGATTTTGTAAAATAAAAGCCATGTTCATATTAGATTTCAAAACTAATTCACAGAATGAATGCATAAAACTTTTACAAAATACGCTTGGGCTGCATACACATAACAGAATGTTTTTGTAAAACACCCAAACATCTTACATCTTAAAACATCTGTACGTCTTACTTTGAAAAACTTTCATGTTACGTCTTAAAACACCTGTACATCTTACTTTGAAAAACTTTCATGTTACATTTTAAAACATTTGTACATCTTTGAAAAATTTTCATGTTACGTCTTAAAACATTTGTGTAACAAAAAAACTATGGTCAAGTTATATTACCAAAAAACCTTATCTGATAAATTTATACAATTTGTGCAACATGCTTGAAAAATAAGCAATGTACAACTATGTTAAAGTTAACAACACATTTGATAAACACATTTAACAACACATTTGATAAATGCATACATTTGGTACATCTGTAAAATGTTACATCTTTTAAAAAACTTTCATGTAACATTTTAAAACATCTGTACATCTTACTTTCAAAAAACATTCGATGAAATATTTTTTAAGACGTACAGCACCCTTTTTGCGATGCTGCTAGTTTTACATTTCAGTAACCAAAACGTAGTTTCCATACTAGTCAACAATCTGCTTTTGTTGTTAATGACCCTGACCTTTTCATCAAGAGGTCCATTAAACAGTGAAATGTTTTCACGTCACGTTTGATTTTGTTATAGCGCGCCATTATAGGCGATCATCCCGATGCCTTTCATAACATGCTTAACCCTCTTAAACATGCCTAACCCTCGTCCTGTGTTAGCTTTCTGTTCCTGTCTCCTGTGTCAGATGGGTCGGTACCATAAAATACCCCCAAAACAATTATTTATCATCCATTTTGTTTCTTACCTCTTGGTTACCTTGTTAGGCTTCCTTCTCCATGAAAAGATTGGTTTTAATATTTTTGGTGTGGCTTTCAGGACCTTCCTTTTCACTTGGCTTTCTGGACATTTCTTTTGACAGCATACCTCTCGTTTTCAACAAAAAAATGATGGTAAAATAAACCTTAAGAGAATTATATAAATAAACTGAATTGGTCTTATCTTGCCTTACATGTATGGACATGCCTTTCCTTGTTTTGGTTTAATTTATTTTGTTTAAATAGATGTTCCTGACAAAGTCAAAAGGCCTTGATTCAGTACCTAAATCTATGTGTCATGACCCGGCTCATCGGCTCCTCGTGTGTGCCACGCTCCCTGATTACCCACGTGTTCTTCCCTGATCGTCTCCAGCTTTGTCCACTTACTTTGATTAGTCCTGTCTTATTTAAGTCCCGGTCTTACCTGTTTCCCTTGTCTGTCATTGATGTTAGTCAGTCTCTGATGTTTCCCGTCCTGCGTCCTGCTATTAAACCCAGTTTCCCGTACTTTGCCTGCTTGCCTGTTCCTGCTTGCTCGCCTACCTGCACGCTCACCCAGCGATCGCAAGCGTATCGTGACAGAATGACAGACCCAAGCAAAGAGGCGCGGCAGACCGAGAACAAACATCTCGGTCTGCTGCAAGAGGCCTTCACGCTAGGTTTCGCCAGCAAGAGCTGCGACCTTCTGCTGTCGATGTCCTCACATGGGGACAGGAGCCAGCTGGGGGAGGTACGCTCCAACCTCCACCAGCTGATGCAGCACCTGACAGCAAGGAGGCTGGGGTTTAACTCGCTGTATAGCGCGGAGGCAGTGTTCCAGCCATCCGTCCCGTCGGACGCCGAACAGCCTCCCGCAACCGTGTCCACCAAACGGCGAAAGAGGAGAAAGAAGCCGGCGAACGTCCAGACGCTCACCTTGGGAGCATGCACACTCATCCCCGCTTTCCTCCCAGCGGGTGAGCTGGAAGACTCCCCGGCTTTCCCGAACGTCACCCCCATCGCTGCCAAGCTGCCCACGCAGGCAGCTTTCCCCATAAGGGGAAAGCACCCAGCCGCTGCCGAGCTACCACCGCCCTTGGAACGGTATTGCTTCCGGCCTGAGCGGCTGGCCAATAAGGGGGCCAGCGCGGTACGGGACGCAATCCCGCGCGTGCCCCGGACACAAAGGGGCCACATCGGTCTTCCCCACACGGGACCTACCGGTCCCGCCGCTGGCGGCTCCAGCACCCGGGCAGCCGCCGCTGCTACCTACGCAGCCGCTGCTGCCGCCTGCGCAGACTCCTCTGCCTATGCTGCCTGCAGCTCCCGGGCAGGCGCCCCCTCTGCAGCAGCCTGCAGCTCCCGGGCAGGCGCCCCCTCTGCAACTGCCTGCAGCTCCCGCGCCCACACCCGAGCAGGCGCCCCCTCTGCCTGCGCTGCCTGTCGCTCCCAAGCAGGCACCCCCTCAGCCTGCGGATCCGGCTTCCGAGCAGGCGCTCCCTTTGCCTGCGGCCCCAGAGCCCGAGCAGCCGCTGCCGCCCGAGAAGCCGCTGCCTGCAGCTCCCGCGCCCACGCCCGAGGTACCCCCTCTGCCTGCAGCTACCGCGTCCATGCCCGAGGCACCCCCCCTGCCTGCAGCTCCAGCACCCACGCCCGAGGCACTCCCCCTGCCCGCAGCTCCAGCGCCCACGCCCGAGGAGCCCCCCCTGCCTGCAGCTCCAGTCTCTTACCCCACTTCAGTGCCTTCTGCCCTAGTCCCCGAGGAGGTCCCAGAGGACTCCATCTTGGCTCCTCCCTCTCCGGAGGTGGAGGAGCTTGAATGGGACCCCTCAGGGACCTTACTTGTGACTCCTTCGCCCTCACCCCGGCGACATCGACCCCGACCAGGGGTCGGTATGTCTGTGTCCCGCAAGGGGAGGGGGCACAGATGTAGGACTGGGGTCCCTCCCGCCCGACCCCCTGGCTCGTCCTTGCTCGCCGGCGCTACGGCTAGGTCGGAAACAGGGTTCTTCGACCCTTGCCTCACCGGACGTTGCGGGTGGCGAGTCGTGTTGAGCGATGTAAAGCATATCATTTTCATTATTAGGTCCGACCGCGTTGTTGATGTTGTCGATTTCTTATAATAAGGCTTCGGGTATAGGAGGGGGTGTTGCTCCGTCCATACCTGTTGATTCAGGTCTTTCGTAGATTGTCTCTCTCGATCCGTGCCGTCTCATGTAGAAAGAATACCACAATCTCTAAAAATATATATATATATATATAAATTGTGATGCCTGACCCGTCCGCTCCTCATGTGTGCCACGCCCCCTGATTACCCACGTGTGCTTCCCCGATTGTTTCCAGCCCCGTCTGATTATGTTGCCCTGCTTTAATGTATTTAAGTCCTGGTCTCCCCTGTTTCCGTGTCTGTCATTGATGTTAGTTGGCGTGCGATGTTTCCTAGTCCTCGTTCCTACAATAAATCCCCGTTTACCCTGTATTTGCCTGATCGCCTGCCTCTCTGCCCATCGCCCCGTCCGTGCGCCTCACCCGCTCTCGCCGGCCGTGACAGAATGACAGACCAGGACAAAGCAGTTTCCGTAACTGTGGAAGACTACGGCGGTTACGTCGACCAGCTGCTATTCTGGGTAGCCCAGCCTGGTATTCGGGAGGATGGAGATGAGTGAGCCGGAACTGGGATATCCTAGACCAGCTGTCCCTCGAGGAGGGCACGCACCTCTTTCGCGAGACAATTTCCGGCAGCTGGCCGAGCTCCGGGAGGAGCGCTACGTCGCGCCCAGCGAGCCAGGGACGATCCTCTCTCCGTCCGTCTTCGCGGACGTCGCACCGCCTCCCGCCACCGCCGTGCGCCAGAGGAGGAGGAGACCGACGATCGCCCTGGGGGCGAGTACCCTCGTCCTTGCGTCTCTCCCTGGAAGTGATCGGGAGCGCTTCCCAATCACCACGAGGGTCCCCAGCGCTGCTAAGCTGCCTCCCAGGGCAGCTTCCCTGGTCTGGAGAACTTGCCGGGCCACTGCAATCGCCTGGTCAGAGGAGATCCCTCCGCTACTGCCCGCGTATCCCGCTCCCATGCAGCCGCCGCCCGCGGACCCCGCTCCCGTGCAGCCGTCTTCGCCCGTGGACCCCGCTCCCATGCAGCCGCCGCTGCCGCCTGCGCAGCCAGCGCAGCTCCGCCCGCCTGCAGCAGCTCCCGAGGCGCCCCCTCCGCCTGCAGCAGCTCCCGAGGCGCCCCCTCCGCCTGCAGCAGCTCCCGAGGCGCCCCCTCCGCCTGCAGCAGCTCCCGAGGCGCCCCCTCCGCCTGCAGCAGCTCCCGAGGCGCCCCCTCCGCCTGCAGCTCCAGTCCCTGACCCCGCTCCTATCCATGACCCAGCTCCAGTCTCTCCTGCCCTGGTCCCCGAGGAGGTCCCGGACAGTCCGACCACCGCTCCTCCCTCCATGGAGGTAGAGGAGCTGGAATGGGACCCCTTGAGGACCTTCTTCGTGACTCCTCGTTCCTCGCCCCGACGTGCCCGACCCCGACCAAGGGGCCTTATATCTGTGTCCCGTAGGGGGAGAGGGCATAGACGAAGGGTGGGGGTCCCTCCCGCCCGGCCCCCTGGTTCGCCCGCCCTCCCTCGCCTGCGCTGTGGCTCGCGCAGCACCTGCGGGTGCTTGCCCGCCGGGTCGGCAGGCGCCTGCTGGTCCCCCTCCGACGCCTCATCCCCCTGCCTCTGTCCCTCGTCCGGCATCTCGTCGGGCTCCTGCGGGCCCCCTACGGCGGCTCCTCGGTCGCCTATGGGGCCTCTACCTCCGGCCCGTACCTGGACGTCGCCGCCTGCGGCGGCTCCCCCCTCCTCCAGGTCTTTGCCTCGGTCCCCTCCTGCTTCCTTGTCCCCTTCCCTGGTGGCCCCTCCTGCTCCCTCCTCGGCCCCTGCCTCGGTCCCTTGCCCGGTCTCCTCGGCCCCTCCGGGGTCCCCTTCGGCCTGACATAAATATACAGTTATTTTAATGTATAGCGTTTATCATAAAACATGCGTAAAAGAAATAATATACTCACTCTATGGAAGTCCCATGTAGGTTTCTTTTTTCCAGTGGGGTAAGGCCTTAGATGAGGGTAGTGTTTCTTTACAGAAGGAGGAAAACCGCTACGGTGACCGCTCACCATAATAAATATCTACATGTGGTTGCGTTCCTTTTATGAGTAGATGAGCGGGAAAATACGAACTTTTTTTTTTTCCTTAGGATTCTTTAATGAGAAATACGGTGTGTCAAGTTTTAGGTTATCGGGGAATCCTAATTTTTTTGATCGTCACGGTGGTTATTTCGTTTGTAGTTATGCGCAGACACCGACAGTAAGCTTGACCCCAGGGATGATCTACGATGGGAGAAAATAACAGGTGCATGGGGAAAACTTAACAGGATATGGGTAAAACTAGTGGACCCCCCAACTTCAAACAGAGAATAACTTGTTATATACTGTAAGACAAAATGTCAATTTGATGTGTGGCTTTTCTATTCTGTCACTTAGCCGACAGACAGGTACACAAACGTGGGAGCGCTGCGGTGTTGGGGGTCACACACTACCCCCCATGCTCACCCTCCCCTCCCCGCCACTTTTCACAGACACACATCCGAACCACTGCAGGAGGGGCGTTCATTGGAGGATAGCGTCGGACACACCTCCTCTCATTCTACGCTATCTCACTTTCACAGGGTTTCTTTCATACTCGTACCCGGCGTATGGTCACACTCGATCATTTTGAACCATCACCCTAATAGCACAGGCTATAGCATTTCATACACAATCACACTCATATCCATAAGCACACAATTGAATTAAATCAAATTGACTAGATAATAACCAACCATAACTAATTTCATATCCTCAAAATCTGGAAAACTTATCATTGTCACATGGCCCACGCCTGGGCCTTGCCTGTGCCCTGTCTGGCCCCGCCCCCTTTTGACCCCAATCCTTTGATCTTCGTGACCTTTGACCCAACCTGTCAATTTGATGCGAGAGGGATGCCTCTACTCTCTGTGCTCCAGCTCGGTCCCTGGGACTGCATCATAGCCGAAGGTTGTCAGCAGCATTGGCCACGCCATCCACCAGGGCCATTGCGCCATCCTTCACGCATAAAGAAGAACTGACATCCACATTAGTTTTCTCATAAATAACATTTATTAGCTGGGATACGTCACCAATTTTTGGCGCCTGGCTTCATAACGGCCACAGTGTTATCTTGTCCCACCATTTCTAAAAGGAAACATTCCAATTATTCCTCTTTCAGGATCTATTTTTCTAAATGAATTGTGAAGGAAAAGGAAAATATGCAAAGGAGGCCAAAGTAACACTGCAATCTGGAGTAATGTATTATGTATTATGTATAATGTTTATTCTTTTTATAATAATGGATAAGGTTTAGCTTCCTTACACTCTCTCTGTACCTCTGTTTCTAATGCGGGTTTACGTGAAGAGTTGTACTGTATTTAATCTAACTACAGCTAGATCAGTACCAGAGATATAAACACTGGATGTCACGTTGAATACAGCCGTCTATGGGAGCGAATGCATCAACAGAGCCGCCATCTTGGGACGGGGTAGAACTCCTTTTAAATGAATGAACATCTATCAGGGACAAGCTGCCATTCAGAAATAAAGAACCATAAATGGGCAAATTTGAGAAGCGATTTTTATTGTCTTGGTTCATTATAAATGTCAGACATGTATTTACGACCGAGCCGTGAGTAAATCAATAGAGAAGCGGTTTTTGTTAATACAGCCTACTTTTATATTCAAAATGTAATGCGCATATAGGTATTTTTTCATTCTTCCATTGGAAATAAACTTACACTACTCTCCTACTACATGCAGAACAATGCAAATACAAAACACCACAGAATAGGCCAGCAATGTTAGCTGAAAGACCCTGGTAATCTCCATGATAAGCCCCATTGCGTTACCACTTATGCATTTACATTTATGTAGGCCGGCCCGTGGCATTGGCAATATAGGCAAATGCTAAGGGCGCCATTCATCCAGGGGGCGCCACAAACGGAGGAAGAAAAAAGTGTAACATTGCACTATTCTTAAAGCTAGTTGGTATTAATGTGTCTTAATATGAAAAGAACAAGCCCACATGAATTTACCTGCTTAGCAAAGCCTATTAAGTAGTAATAATAATAATGATGATGATGATGATGATGATGATACGTAACTTTCCTACGAGGCCATCCCCTTGTAACTTTCCTCAATAACGAGCACAAGCTGATCTCTGATCATGGGCATTTATTCACATGTCTATCCGGTCGAGCATCCCGTGAGATAAAATAAAGATAAAATAAAGCACATACATTGAAAAATGAATCAGTAAAAACACAGGCCTAGGGCGCCTCATCGGCTCGGACTGTTTGGCGTCGGATGCATTTCAGCATTTAGCAGACGCCTTTATCCAAAGAAACGGGCATTTGTATAGACTTGTACAGAACTATAGACAATAAACTGTACACAATATATTTTCCAGACAAGGAAAATACTTTATTTTTTTTTTTACATTTACTATGAAATATGAACATCCATTTGCCTGCTTTTTGGAAAAATAACTATACACATACATACACACAGGCATCTTGTGTAGATTTGTCAAGAACTATAGCCAGTGAACTGCAATATATACTGGTGTCAGTACAGAAGCTGTGTCTTTCCTGTGGGGTGGGGGTGGGAAGACAGAGGCTCTGTGTCTAGTATTTAGTATCCTTGTAACAATACTATTTTACACAGTTTCTTCCTCAAACTGCTGCTCTGTAGTTGGAGAGTATGTACTTTTGCCACATGGTCTTCTCTCAACTTGTGAAAGCAAGACAAGTGATCACAAAGATAAAATATATCCTGAATACCTACATCTGCTTTCACAACCCTGTTCAGCAGAGACTGGATGTTGGAGGCCTGTCTGATGCACTGCTCAGCTGAGCCAATCACCTTTACTGTACCATGGCTTGGTATCAGCAGGCCTCCATTGTTACGCAAGGTCAACAGATGATAGTTCTGATCTAGACGTGAAAGCACGGCTGTACTAACCAAGCTACTGCAGCATATATCACACTTCAGCTTCTTCACAACCTGCCTAACAACAAAACCTGTGATATTTACCAGAGCATTCTCAGTTAGGACTCCAAAGCTGGCTGGCAAGTAGCTATGGTCTAACACAACACCAGTGACTTGCTCAAAAGGAGAGGACCCTCTTGTGTCCCTGTCCTTTGGCATGGCTTTGAACAGCAGAAATGCCCATGTTGCCTACATCAAAAGCTTTCTTGCATATCTTGCAGTATGCCCGATGTAAATTATCTGTCACATGCCCTATCCAGTCCCTGAACTCAGGATTTATCGTCCATTCAACCTTAAACGTACACCTCATTCACATGATTCTGCTCTCCCTCACTTCTGTAATTAGAAATACATTCTCTAAATTAACCATTATAGGCCACTATTTTCCTGCAACACTGCCTATTAGTGTCAAAGACATTAAATACAGTAATGCACAAAAATGTAGGCTAAATAGAAATCCTGATCCAATACAGATTTTCTGTAGGCTAACTGTGGTAAACTGAATGTAAAAGCATGCCCATATAATTCCTCTAGAGGGAGCTAATGTTCTGGGGAATAATGGAAGGTAGCTAGAACAAGAAGTTGAGCCAGGAGCTGTTAAACCTGGTTTGCAGTTGTGCAAATAAACAGCACAAGCCAAGTAATATTTATTGTGTGGTGATTGCTGGGTTGCAAGGATATCACACAATCATACACAAACACACAAGCACAGGCATTTACATGTAGGCTTCAAGTAGCCTAAGCTCAATTTGTTTTTAAATGGAAGCAGAAGCTCTTAGTCTAATCGTTTTTAAGACTGTTATCGTCTTCGTGCTGTTTCAGATTTGGTTCACTGAATTTATTTGCTTAAAAGTGGGACCACGTAGGCCTCCAAAATGATTTTAAATCGATTACCGTCATTGACAATTAGCACTATGCTAACACCTAATGGGAACTGCCATTAACAGGCTAACAGAAATTAGCAAATTAACCAATTTGCAAATTAGACAATTTACTTGACATGTTTAACATGTGGCCTGGGTCCACATCAGACGGTATGTAGTAACAAAACTGTCAGTTGCAACATATGCACTGTGGTCATACTTACAGTCATGAACTCAGCAGAAATTTCAAGTGATGAACTGATGTCCTCTCGTTCTCCTGTCAGCTACTGACAAGCTAGAGCAACTAGAGTCAAAATATGATCGCATTAAGTTGACATCATTGTCCAAGGTACGCATAATGAAAATGAGGCGGCGGCCATTTTACTGGGGTGCGAGTGACAACTGCAGCAAGAAAACCGGATCCAAGTCTAAGTTTCGTCTGTAAACCTTCGGATTGTACAAATCACGGCAAAGAGACGGGAGAGCTACCGGAAAATTGACGGAAAACTTGGCTAAGATCCATCGATCGAAAGAACTTGAACGACAATACTGTCAAGGAGTGGCACGTTCTGTGTTCTGAGAATGGGCAGTATTTCAGTTAAATGCATTGAAAATGTGTATTGGTTTCCTTTTGAGCCTTTTGTAATTCGTATTTTGCTGTACGAAAAAAAACAGATTTTGGCTAATTTGTAGCAAAATAGATTGCATTCTATGTATCAAAAATACTTAATAAAATGCCATTTTAAGAACATTCATCGCTAGGCTTACAGACTTTTAAATACAGCCTGTCGCCATTCTTCGCATTATTCCAAGGAAAGATGCTTCTTTGGTGATCGGCGCAAATTGCCTATTAGTATCCATCCATCCATCCATCCATCCATTTTCCAAACCGCTTATCCTACTGGGTCGCGGGGGCCTATTAGTATATGCAGTAAAATAGGTATATATTGCTGACTGAATGTTAGTATAGCACGATTAGCAAACAGCAGTGCTGTGCTCTAGAACTTGTAAATGAACTTGCTAATTTCGTGGCATTCTAAATTTATTTAATCAGACATGCTCAAGCAGTGGCATCTTGTGGTTTATCATATACAGTATGGAAACTTTCATTAGCGATAAATGAGACTAGCTAGTTTTGTTCCTAAGGACAAAGTTAATTTCTATGATCTAACCGTGGGAGTTTTTATAGACACTGAGCTTGTGTAAGATAAGATAAGATAGGACAGGACTTTATTGATCCCACAGTGGGGAAATTTTTGTGTTATTTTTCACACATTTTTTTTGTGCAAATAAACAGCACAAGCCAAGTAATATTTATTGTGTGGTGATTGCTGGGCTGCAAGGATATCACACAATCATACACAAACACACAAGCACAGGCAATAATAATAATAATAATAATAAGTGTGAAAAAAAGTGTAAAAGGGAGAACTGACTGGTGAACTTAACGTTGCATATGATCTGCGTCGCAGTCACTGGTCCCGTTTGTATTTTTTGAGTGTATATCTAAATAACAGTTTCTTTGAGTTTATGTTCGGCAGGCTACTGTAAGAGAAAGCTGGCAATTTGCGCATTATGATAATTTAAGGAAGCATTACAGCGCCTCGTTGTGCTTGCATTTACAGTTTATAGTGAACTGTGTGGTAGATTTCTTCCTTCAAACGATACAAAGAAATGCCTCAGTCCCATTTGCCTGAACAAAATACAACTTTTCATAGTCCTGAGCACTCGCTATTCATATAGTTTACATGAAACTTTAACATTGAAAAGAAATACAGAACTTCATGCATCTGTGCGACGGACCTCTCCGACATTCTTTGATCATAGTTTAACGAACGGCATTTCCTTTTACATCATTAAATTTTCTCATTTTAAAACTCTGCTTCCAATATATCCCTTTGCAGTACAAAATACATTCGATTCTGTAGAGAAAAATTGATCTATTCAACCGGTCGGTGACATTTTATTTTTGCTGCACAATTAGCCTACTTAAAAATCAGTAACAAAAAATTGGACCTAAAATGTGTTCTTACATGTGATCAAAATTTAGAGTAAACTAATACATGATAGCTGTGACAATCGCGGTGAGGTGAGCAGGCAGGCGGCATACAGGATAGGGGGATTTATTTGGGAAGACGCAGGGAGACGGCGACGAACATTAATGACAGACCTGGGAAACTGACTCAGACGTATATATATATCTTGCTATTTTTATCTTGCTAATGCAAACTGTAAAATAAAAGCATAATTCCTTGAGCAGGTGGTCTGTGTGTCTGAGTTTGTCATGTGTTTGGATAGCCTCTGGCTGGGGTCTGACTAGGATCTAGCTGGCTTCTGGCTGGGTACTAACTAGGCTCTGGCTGGCTCCTAGCTGGGTTCTGACTGGGCTTTGGCTGGTTTCCGTCCAGATCCCATTCAGTTTCTGGCTGGGTTCTGACTGGACTCAGACTGGGTTCTGGCTGGGATCCGGCTGGATTCTGACTGGGTTCAGACTGAGTTCTGACTAGGCTCACACTTGGTTCTGGCTGGGATATGGCTGAGTACTGACTGGGCTCAGACTGTGTTCCGGCTAGGGTCAGACAGGGATCTAGCTGGGTTCTGGCTGGGTACTGAATAGGCTCTGGCTGGGTTCTGACTGGGATCTGCCTGGATTCTGACTGGTTACTGATTGGGTTCAGACTGGGTTCTGACTAGACTCAGACTGTGTTCTGGCTGGGTACTGACTGCGTTCAGACTGTGTTCTGACCATGCTGAGACTGGGTTCTGGCAAAGGTCTGCCTGGGATCTAGGTGGGTTCTGGCTGGGTATTGACTAGGCTATGGCTGGGATCTGGCTAGGATCTGGCTGGGTACTGATTTGGTTCTGGTTGGGTTCTGCCCAGATCCCACTTAGGTTGTGGCTGGGTTCTGACTGGACTCTGGATGGGTTCCACCCAGGTCCAGCTAAGGTTCTAGCTGGGTTCTGACTGGGCCCTAGCTGGGTTGTGACTGGGCTCCGACTGTGTTCTGAATAGGCTCAGCCTAGGTTCTGGCTGGGGTCTGAGTGGTATCTAGCTGGGTTCTGGCTGGATACTGACTAGGCTTTGACTGGGCTCTGGGTGGATTCTGGCTGGGTTTTGAATGGACTCTAATTAGGCTTTGGCTGGGTTCTGACTGATATCTGGCTGGGTTCTGACTGGGCTGAGACTGGGTTCTGGATGGGGTCAGACTGGGATCTAGCTAGGTTCTGGCTGGGTACTGACTGTGTTCTGACTAGACTCAGACTCTGTTCTGTCTGGGTACTGATTGCCTTCAGACTGTGTTCTAACCATGCTGAGCCTGGATTCTGGCTATGGTCTGACTGTGATCTAGCTTTTTTCTAGCTAGATACTAATTAGGTTCTGGTTGGCTCCTAGATGGGTTCTGGCTGGATTCTGGCTGGGATCTGACTGGGCTTTGGCTGGATTCTGCCCAGATCCCACTCAGGTTCTGGCTTTGTTCTGACTAGACTCCGGATGGGTTCCACCCAGGTCCAGCTAAGGTTCTGACTGGGCTCTAGCTGGGTTCTGACTAGGCTCATACTGGGTTCTGGCTGGGATCCTGCTGGATTCTGGCTGGGATCTGGCTAGCCATAGACTGGGTTCTGAATAGGCTCAGATTGGGTTCTGACTGGTATCTGTCTGGATTTTGACTGGTTACTGGCAGGGCTCAGACTGTCTTCTGACTAGACTCTGGCTGGATTCTGGCTGGATTCCGCACAGGTCTGAATTTTGACTGGGATCTGATTAGGCTATTCCTGAATTCTGACTGGGATCTGGCTGGATTCTGACTGGGTGCTAACTAGGCTCAGGCTGTGTTCTGACTGCGTTCTGCTCAGATTCTGACTGCATTTTGACTGGTCTCTGACAGGGCTTTGGCTGGTTTCTGACTGGGATCTGGCTGAATTCTGACTGGGTACTGACTGGGCTCAGACTGGGTTCTGACTAGGCTCAGACTGGTTTCTGACTGGGATCTGGCTGATTCTAGCTGGGTACTCACTGGGCTCAGAATGAGTTCTGACTGGGCTCAGAATGGGTTCTGGCTGGGGTCTGACTGGGATCTAGCTGAGTTCTGGCTGGGTTCTGATTGAGCTCTGATTATTAATTGGCTGGGTTCTGACTGGCACCTGGCTGGATTCTGACTGGTTACTGTCTGAGTTCAGACTGGGTTCTGACTAGACTCAGACTGCGTTCTGGCTGGGTACTGACTGGGCTCAGACTATGTTCAAACCATGCTAAGACTGGGTTGTGGCTATGGTCTGACTGTGATCTAGCTTTTTTCTGGCTAGATACTAATTAGGTTCTGCTTGGCTCCTAGATGGCTTCTGGCTGGATTCTCGTTGGGATCTGACTGGGTTTTGGCTGGATTCTGCCCAGATCCCACTCAGGTTCTGGCTTTGTTCTGACTAGACTCCGGATGGGTTCCACCCAGGTCCAGCTAAGGTTCTGACTGGGCTCTAGCTGGGTTCTAACTAGGTTCTGGCTGGGATCTGGTTGGATTCTGACTGGCTGCTGACTTGGCTCAGACTGTGTTCTGACTAGGCTCAGACTGGATACTGGCTGGTATCTAGGTGGGTTCAGGCTGGGTACTGACTGGGCTCTGGGTGGATTTTGCATGGGTTCCACTCAGGTTCTGGCTGGGTTCTGACTGGGCTCCGAATAGGCTTTGGCTGGGTTCTGACTGGGATCTGGCTGGATTCTGACTGGGTACTTACTGCGCCCAGACTGTGTTCTGACTAGGCTCAGACTGGGGTCAGACTGAGATCTAGAAGGGTTCTGGCTGGGTACTGACAAGGCTCTGGCTGGCTTCTGTCTAGGTTCTGGCTGGGATCTGGTTGGATTCTGACTGGGTACTGACTAGGCCCAGACTAGGTTCTGGCTGGGGTATGACTGGGCTTTGATTAGGCTTTGGCTGGGTTCTGACTAAGATCTGGGTGGATTCTTACTGGGTACTGACTAGGCTCAGACTGGGTTCTGGCTGGGGTCTGACTGGGATCTGGCTGGGGTCTGGCTGATTCTGACTGGGCTCAGAATGTGTTCTGGCTGGGCTCAGAATGGGTTCTGGCTGGGGTCTGACTGGGATGTAGCTGGGTTCTGGCTTGGTTCTGAGTGGGCTCTGATTTGGCATTGGCTGGGTTCTGACTGGGATCTGCCTGAATTATGATTGGGAATGACTGGCCCCACACTGTGTTCTGACTAGGCTCAGCCTGGGGTCTGACTGGGATCTAGCTGGGTTTTGCTGGGTACTGATTAGGCTCTGGTTGGCTTCTGGGTAGATTCTGGCTGGGATCTGGCTGGATTCTGACTGGGTGCTGACTAGGCTCAGGCTGTGTTCTGACTAGGCTCAGACTGGGTTCTGTCTGCGTTCTGCTCAGGTTCTGACTGGGTACTGACTGGGCTCTTATTAGGCTTTGGCTGGGTTCTGACTGGTCTCTGTCTAGATTCTTACTGGTTACTGACTGGGCTCAGACTGTGTTCTGTCTAGGCTCGGGCTGGATTCTGCCTGGCTTCCGCTCGGGGTTTGACTGAATTTTGGCTGGGCTCTGATTGGGCTTTGGCTGGGGTCTGACTGGGACCTAGCTGGGTTCTGGCTTGGTTCTGAGTGGGCTCTGATTAGGCATTGGCTGGGTTCTGACTGGCACCTGGCTGGATTCTGACTGGTTACTGTCTGAGTTCAAACTGGGTTCTGACTAGACTCATACTGCGTTCTGGCTGGGTACTGACTGGGCTCAGACTGTGTTCTGACCATGCTGAGCCTGGATTCTGGCTATGGTCTGACTGTGATCTAGCTTTTTTCTAGCTAGATACTAATTAGGTTCTGGTTGGCTCCTAGATGTGTTCTGGCTGGATTCTGCCCAGATCCCACTCAGGTTCTGGCTTTGTTCTGACTAGACTCCGGATGGGTTCCACCCAGGTCCCGCTAAGGTTCTGACTGGGCTCTAGCTGGGTTCTGACTAGGCTCTAGCTGGGTTCTGGCTGGGATCCTGCTGGATTCTGGCTGGGATCTGGCTAGCCATAGACTGGGTTCTGAATGACTGGGTTCTGGCTGGGGTCTGACTGGGATCTAGCTGGCTTCTGGCTGGGTACTAACTAGGCTCTGGCTGGCTCCTAGCTGGGTTCTGCTGGATTCTGGCTGGGGTCTGACTGGGATCTGAATAGGTTCAGCCTAGGTTCTGGCTGGGGTCTGAGTGGTATCTAGCATGGTTCTGGCTGGGTACTGACTAGGCTCTGACTGGGCTCTTGGTGGATTCTGACTAGGCTCAGACTAGGTTCTGGCTGGGGTCTGACTGGGATCTGGCTGGGGTCTGGCTGATTCTGACTGGGCTCAGAATGTGTTCTGGCTGGGCTCAGAATGGGTTCTGGCTGGGGTCTGACTGGGATGTAGCTGGGTTCTGGCTTGGTTCTGAGTGGGCTCTGATTTGGCATTGGCTGGGTTCTGACTGGGATCTGCCTGAATTATGATTGGGAATGACTGGCCCCACACTGTGTTCTGACTAGGCTCAGCCTGGGGTCTGACTGGGATCTAGCTGGGTTTTGCTGGGTACTGATTAGGCTCTGGTTGGCTTCTGGGTAGATTCTGGCTGGGATCTGGCTGGATTCTGACTGGGTGCTGACTAGGCTCAGGCTGTGTTCTGACTAGGCTCAGACTGGGTTCTGTCTGCGTTCTGCTCAGGTTCTGACTGGGTACTGACTGGGCTCTTATTAGGCTTTGGCTGGGTTCTGACTGGTCTCTGTCTAGATTCTTACTGGTTACTGACTGGGCTCAGACTGTGTTCTGTCTAGGCTCGGGCTGGATTCTGCCTGGCTTCCGCTCGGGGTTTGACTGAATTTTGGCTGGGCTCTGATTGGGCTTTGGCTGGGGTCTGACTGGGACCTAGCTGGGTTCTGGCTTGGTTCTGAGTGGGCTCTGATTAGGCATTGGCTGGGTTCTGACTGGCACCTGGCTGGATTCTGACTGGTTACTGTCTGAGTTCAAACTGGGTTCTGACTAGACTCATACTGCGTTCTGGCTGGGTACTGACTGGGCTCAGACTGTGTTCTGACCATGCTGAGCCTGGATTCTGGCTATGGTCTGACTGTGATCTAGCTTTTTTCTAGCTAGATACTAATTAGGTTCTGGTTGGCTCCTAGATGGGTTCTGGCTGGATTCTGCCCAGATCCCACTCAGGTTCTGGCTTTGTTCTGACTAGACTCCGGATGGGTTCCACCCAGGTCCCGCTAAGGTTCTGACTGGGCCCTAGCTGGGTTCTGACTAGGCTCATACTGGGTTCTGGCTGGGATCCTGCTGGATTCTGGCTGGGATCTGGCTAGCCATAGACTGGGTTCTGAATGGCTGGGTTCTGGCTGGGGTCTGACTGGGATCTAGCTGGCTTCTGGCTGGGTACTAACTAGGCTCTGGCTGGCTCCTAGCTGGGTTCTGCTGGATTCTGGCTGGGGTCTGACTGGGATCTGAATAGGTTCAGCCTAGGTTCTGGCTGGGGTCTGAGTGGTATCTAGCATGGTTCTGGCTGGGTACTGACTAGGCTCTGACTGGGCTCTTGGTGGATTCTGACTAGGCTCAGACTAGGTTCTGGCTGGGGTCTGACTGGGGTCTGATTAGGCTTTGGCTTGGTTCTGACTGGGATCTTGCTGATTCTGACTGGGTACTCAATGAGTTCAGACTGGGTTCTGATTAGGCTCAGACTGGGTACTGGCTGGGAAATTATTGGGTACTGACTGGGCTCAGACTGTGTTCTGACTAGGCTGAGACTGGGTTCTGGCTGGGGTCAGACTGAGATCTAGCTGGGTTCTGGCTGGGTACTGACTAGGCTCTGGCTGCGTTCTGACTGGGATCTGGCTGGATTCTGACTGGGATCTGGCTGGATTCTGACTGGTTACTGACTGGGTTCAGACTGGGTTCTGACTAGACTCAGACTGTGTTCTGGCTGGGTACTGACTGGGCTCGGACTGTGTTCTAACCATGCTGAGCCTGGGTTCTGGCTCAGGTCGGACTAGGATCTAGCTGGGTTCTGGCTGGGTACTAACTAGGCTCTGGCTGGGATCTGGCTAGCCATAGACTGGGTTCTGAATAGGCTCGGATTTGGTTCTGACTGGTATCTGTCTGGATTTTGACTGTTTAGGTTTCCTGTTTCCTGCGACAGTGATACTGACTGCTAAGCGCGCGAACTTTGAAACCATAGATATCACCTAAATAATAATTCGAGTTAAGTCATTGGAAAAAGCCTCGCAAGATTAATAATCCTCCAAAAAAATAAAAAATAAAATTTCCCAGACCCCGACGGATTAATCACCTACGCAAGTACCGACCCACGATCTTCGTTCAATTAAGAAGGTGCTTCCAGCCTTAGAGCCTCAGTTTACGTAAGTACAACGCCATGTCTACTGTTCCGTGTTCTGAGTGCAATATGTTTAGCTATTCTTCTCCAGTCATTAGCGGTATTTATACATGTGAGAAGTGTCAGTTAGTCGCTAGACTGACGGAGAAGATTGTAGTGTTAGAGGGACGTATCCGGACGTTACATAACATTCAGGAGAATGAGAGTTTTATTGACTCAGTGTTAGCGGCTCCGGATATGTCCGCGATAGCCAGTAAGTCTCCCCCTGCTCTGGCAGCAGAGCCTTCGCAGCAAGGCGAGTAGGTGACGACCCGGCGGCATAGTCGTAAATCCAAACCAAACTTACACCGGCACCATTCGCCTATCCGCGTTTCCAACAGGTTCTCCCCACTCAGTGAAACTCCCACTGAGACGCCTGTTGAAAGTGCTCTAATAATTGGTGATTCTATTCTAAGAAACGTGAGAGTAGCGACTCCAGCGACCATTGTAAATTGTCTCCCGGGTGCCAGAGCGACCGACATCTCGGCAAATTTAAAAGTGCTGGCTAAAAGTAAACGTAAATACTCTCAGATAGTTATCCACGTCGGCACTAATGATGTCCGATTGAGGCAATCGGAGATCACAAAGGCAAATTTTAAAGAGGTGTGCAACATTGCGAAGAAGATGTGTGTGTCAGTAACGTGCTCTGGCCCCATCCCTGCTAGACGTGGCGATGAAATGTACAGCAGATTATCGTCGCTACATCGCTGGCTGTCGGAATGGTGCCCGATAAATGGTGTAGGTTATATAGACAACTGGAGGATGTTCTGGGGTAGGCCTGGGCTTTTGAAGAGGGACGGTATTCACCCCTCGCGGGCTGGTGCCGACCTCCTGTCTAAAAGCATAGCTCGTAGTCTACAGGCAAATCGCTGACTAACTAGAGCCAAGTCCAGGCGGTAGGCAAACCGGCATAACCGACCGCCTGCTAGTCGCTTAGAGTCGTCGCCTAGGGTTCATTTCATTGAGACTGTGTCTGCTCCCCGCGTCTTTAATCATGGAGGACTATTCCACCGTGGAGTGTGCCATAATAATTTAATTAAAATCACAATGAATCCGTTACTAGAAAACAGTTGTGATGCAATATTTAAACTTAAACTTGGACTTCTGAATATAAGATCACTGGCCCCTAAAGCACTATTAATAAATGAAATAATTACTGATTTTAGTCTTGGTGCCCTGTGCCTTACTGAGACCTGGCTTAAACCAGATGAATTCATGGCACTAAATGAATCTACTCCAGCGGAATACAGTTATAAGCATAACCCGCGACCAAATCGCAAAGGTGGTGGTGTTGCTGCAATTTTTCAGTCCAACTTAGGAGTGTCTGAGAAATGTGGTTTGCGTTTCAGCACATTTGAAACTCTTGTTCTTAGCCTTGCTGGCTCATCTCTTTCTAGTTCGTCACCCCAAATCACCATGGTTATTGTGTATGGACCGCCTGGGCCGTACAGTGATTTTCTTAAGGAATTTGCTGATTTTTTAACAAACCTGGTGGTCAGTACTGACAAAGCCGTTATTGTGGGTGATTTTAACATTCATATGGAGAAGGATAATGATCCTTTAAAAACAGCGTTTGCAGCTATTCTTGACTCTGTAGGTGTATGTCAGAATGTAGTCGGGCCTACTCATGTCTGTAACCATACCCTTGATTTGATCATTAGTCATGGCATCCTGGTAGAACATGTGTCTATTATGCCACAGAGTCCTCTGCTCTCAGATCATTACTTGTTAACATTTGAAATCCAGTATAGCCTCCTGTTGACCACCACTCCAAAGTATAGAATCAGACGTTCTATTAACGCACTAACTACAACAACATTTATGAAACAACTTCCACAGTCCTTTAGCCTTACATCTGAAGCATCGTGCGTAAATGAACTTGAACAGGCAACTTCAAACATGGAAAAATCCCTTCGCAGCACTCTAGATCTTGTGGCTCCACTTAGGAGTATAAAGCATAGCAATAACAAACCTGCCCCCTGGTACTCTGATAATACACGTGAACTCAAACAGGCATCACGCAAGCTAGAGCGAAAATGGCGCTCAACTAAACTGGAAGTTTTCAAATCTTCCTGGAAAGAGAGCCTCTCTAAATACAGACAAGCACTAGTAACTGCTCGGTCTGTGTATCTCTCCAGATTAATAGACATGAACAAAACCAATCCTAAATTCCTATTTGAATCCGTGGCTAGGATAACACAGAATTCCTCATTAAACTTGCAAATCCCGCAAGCTCTTAAGAGTGATGACTTTCTTAGATTTTTTAATGGTAAGATAACTACAATTAGACAGACTATACAGTGCACACCTTTACCTACTTACGGCTGCCTGCCTCCTGCTAGTCTTATGCCTACCAATAATGAGACCTTTGAATCATTCATTCCTATTACACACTCAGAACTTTTGAGCTTAATTTTCTCCTGTAAATCCTCTACTAGCCTTGTAGACCCAATTCCTAGAAAATTCTTCAAGGAAATTGCACCACAGATTGGCACTACCATGTTAAATGTGTTAAACTCTTCTCTTAGGCTTGGATATGTTCCAAAACCTTTTAAAATGGCTGTTATCAGACCCGTCCTAAAGAAACCATATCTTGAACCCAGTGTTTTAGGAAACTATAGACCTATCTCAAATCTTCCTTTCATTTCAAAGATCATGGAAAAGGTTGTAGTTCGTCAGTTGTCCTCTTTCCTACAAAAAACTAATGCCAATGAATTATATCAGTCTGGCTTTAGACCAAACCATAGCACAGAAACTGCTCTAGTCAAAGTAATGAATGATTTACTTGTGGCTTCTGACCGTGGCTGTGTATCTCTGTTGGTATTGCTAGATTTAACTGCAGCGTTCGATACTGTGGACCATAATATCCTCTTGGACCGGTTAGAAGGTGTAGTTGGCATTACAGGGACAGCACTTTCTTGGTTCCGCTCATATTTGTCTGATCGCTATCAGTATGCCCATGTGAACAATGAATCATCCAAGGCCACTAAAGTTGAATATGGTGTCCCACAGGGATCAGTCCTGGGCCCGCTACTGTTTACCCTGTACATGCTACCTCTTGGTAACATTATTAGAAATCATGGTATTGGGTTTCATTGTTATGCAGATGATACACAGTTGTACATATCTGTTAACCCTGATGATATATCACTGCTATCTCGGTTAGAAGACTGTCTATTAGATATCCAGTGCTGGATGGCAAAAAATTTCCTTATGTTAAACACAGAAAAAACAGAAGTTCTGGTAATTGGTCCCAAGGCTGCTAGAAATAAGTTCCACCACCTCAACGTTGGTAACCTTCCTACACAACCTAACATGGTAGTTAGAAATCTTGGCGTTCTTGTCGATTCAGATCTATGCTTTGATGCTCACATAAGAAGTATTACTAGAACTGCATTTTATCATCTACGGAACATAGCCAAGCTTCGTAAGATGCTCTCACTTAATGATGCAGAAAAACTAATACATGCCTTCGTAAGTTCCAGACTGGATTACTGTAATGCCCTCCTATCGGGTTGCCCGTCTGGATCCTTGCATAAACTTCAGATGGTACAGAATTTAGAGTTCTAACAAACACTAAAAAATTTGATCTTATTACACCGGTCTTATCCTCTCTTCATTGGCTGCCAGTTAAGTCTCGAATTGACTATAAAATACTGCTATTAACTTATAAAGCACTAAATGGCCTTGCACCAGAATACCTTAGTGAACTGCTGACCACATACAACCCTCCACGCTTGCTTCGCTCTCAAGCCATGGGATATCTGTTAGCGCCTAGGGTAGAAAGAGCTACGGCAGGCTGCAGAGCTTTCTCCTACAAAGCTCCTCAGCTGTGGAATGGTCTTCCACCGGATGTGCAGGTTTCAGGTTCACTCTCAATATTCAAGTCCAGACTAAAAACATACCTGTTTAGTTTAGCGTATAGGGACACTAGTTCTAGCCCTAGCTAACTCTTCACTCCCAGTCAGACCTGTAGTGTGAGGTGTAGAGCTGGGTGGGGATCGGTGCCATTGGCTTTGGATGAACTGGATTGTCAGTGCTGTCACTCTAGCTTTGCAATCTCTTGTGGAACTGGAGTGCTGACATTTCAGGGACTCCCCATGCCGGCATTCCCACTTGCCTCTCCCTCCTACTGATGCTGCCATAGCCATATCTGCCGGAGCTTGCAGATTGCACTTCATATTGTACTCACCTAGCTTTTAGCACTGCCAATAGCCTCCTCTACTATGCCTAATTGTACATTTTATTTCCCCTACTCCTCCTGGGGGGTGATGCCTGGAGACCTCAATCTATCAAGATATCCAGCACACCCGGCCACCACCAGTGACGTCCCTGCATCCAGCTCGCCGTTCTGATCTTCCATGTATGACCCGCTGCCTTACCTCTGGTTGCCTGGCAATTGGAAGAAGACTCGGCTTCGGCATTGGCTTATCTTCCTTGCTCTCCTCTCTCTATTTGACTATCCCTGCCGGCCCCTGGAGGATGGGCTTCCCCTTTGAGTCTGGTCCCTCTCAAGGTTTCTTCCTTCTAGGGAGTTTTTCCTTGCCACTGTCGCCTATGGCTTACTCACTGGGGGCTTTGGGTGAGGATACTGTAAAGCGCTTTGAGACAATGTAATGTTGTGATAATGCGCTATATAAAAATACATTTGTTGTTTGTTGTTGTTGTTTACTGACAGGGCTCAGACTGTCTTCTGACTAGACTCTGGCTGGATTCTGGCTGGATTCCACACAGGTCTGAATTTTGACTGGGCTCTGATTAGGCTTTTCCTGAATTCTGACTGGGATCTGGCTGAATTCTGGCTGGGTACTGACTGGGCTCAGGCTGTGTTCTGACTAGGATCAGACTGGGTTCTGGCTGGGGTCAGACTGAGATCTAGCTGGGTTCTGGCTGGGTACTGACTAGGCTCTGGCAGGGTTCTGGCTGGGGTCTGGCTGGATTCTGACTTGTTACTGACTGGCTTCAGACTTGGTTCTGGCTGGGGTCTAACCGGTATATAGCTGGGTTCTGGCTGGTTACTGACTAGGCTCTGGCAGGGTTCTGGCTGGGGTCTGGCTGGATTCTGAATGGGTACTGACTGGGCTCAAACTAGGTACTGAAAAGGCTCAGACTGGCTTCCCTCTGGTATCTTACTGGATTCTGGCTGGGTACTGACTGGGCTCAGACTGTGTTCTGACTAGGCTTGGACTGGGTTCTGACTGGGCTCAGACTGGCTTCGGACTGGGATCTAGCTCGATTATGGCTGGGTACTGACTTGGATCTGGCTGGGTTCCACGGAGATCCCACTCAGGTTCAGGCTCAGATTGGGTTCTGATTAGGCTCATAATGGATTCTGGCTTTAGTCTGACTGGGATCTAACTGGGTTCTGGCTGGGTACGGACTAGGCTCTGGCTGGGTTCTGGCTGGGTATGGACTAGGCTCTGGCTGGGTTCTGGCTGGGATCTGGCTGGGTTCCACCCAGATCCCAGTCAGGTTCTGGCTGGGTTCTGACTGGGTTATAGCTGGGTTCTGACTAGGGTCAGACTGGATTCTTACTGGGATTAACTGGGTTCTGGCTGGAATCTGGATGTATTCTGACTGCGTACTGACTGGGCTAACACTGTCTTCTGACTAGGCTCAGACTGGGTTCTGGCTGGGATCTGACTGGGTTGTAGCTGTGTTCTGGCTGGGTAATTACTAGACTTTGACTGGACTCTGGCTGGATTCTGGCTGGGATCCGCTCAGGTTCTGTCTGAGCTCTGATTAGGCTTTGGCTGAGTTCTGACTGGGATCTGGCTGGATTCTGATTGGGTACTGACTGGGCTTAGATTAGGTTCTGATTAGGCTCAGATGGGTTTCTAGTGGAGATCTGGCTGGCTGCTGACTAGGCTCAGACTGTGTTCTGAGTAGGCTCATAATGGGTTCTGGCTTTAGTCTGACTGGGATCTAACTGGGTTCTGGCTGGGTACGGACTAGGCTCTGGCTGGGTTCTGTCTGGGATCTGGCTGGGTTCCACCCAGATCCCAGTCAGGTTCTGTCTGGGTTCTGACTGGGCTATAGCGGGGTTCTGACTAGGGTCAGACTGGATTCTTACTGGGATTAACTGGGTTCTGGCTGGAATCTGGATGGATTCTGACTGCGTACTGACTTGGCTAACACTGTCTTCTGACTAGACTCAGACTGGGTTCTGGCTGGGGTCTGACTGGGTTGTAGCTGTGTTCTGGCTGGGTAATTACTAGACTTTGACTGGACTCTGGCTGGATTCTGGCTGGGATCCGCTCAGGTTCTGTCTGAGCTCTGATTAAGCTTTGGCTGAGTTCTGACTGGGATCTGGCTGGATTCTGATTGGGTACTGACTGGGCTTAGATTGGGTTCTGATTAGGCTCAGATAGGTTTCTAGTGGAGATCTGGCTGGCTGCTGACTAGGCTCAGACTGTGTTCTGAGTAGGCTCATAATGGGTTCTGGCTTTAGTCTGACTGGGATCTAACTGGGTTCTGGCTGGGTACGGACTAGGCTCTGGCTGGGTTCTGTCTGGGATCTGGCTGGGTTCCACCCAGATCCCAGTCAGGTTCTGGCTGGGTTCTGACTGGACTTTGGATAGGTTCCACCCAGGTTCAGCTAAGATTCTGGCTAGGTTTTGATTGGGCTCTATCTGGGTCCTGACTATGCTCAGACTGGGTTCAGGCTAGGATCTGGATGGGATCTGGCTGGGTTCTGGCTGGGTTCTGGCTGGGATTTGACTGGGTTCCACCCAGATCCCAGTCAGATTCTGCCTAGTTTTTGGCTGGGATCTGGCTGGATTCTGACTGGGTACTGACTAGGCTTAGACTGGATTCTGACTATGCTGAGATTTGTTTCGGACAGGGATTTAGCTGGATTCTGGCTTTGTTCTGACTGGGTACTGACTGGGCACAGACTGGGTTTTGACTAGGCTCAGACTGCATTCTGGGTGGGATCTGCCTGGATTCTGGCTCGGTACTGACTGTGCTCTACTTGATTCTGGCTGGGTTCTGCTCAGGTTCTGACTGTGCTTTGATTAAGCTTTGCTGGGTTCTGACTGGGATCTGGCTGGATTCTGACTGGGTACTAACTGGGCTCAGACTGTGTTCTGACAAGGCTCAGACTGGGATATTACTAGGATCTAGCTGGGTTCTGGATGGGATCTGGCTGGATTATGGCAGGGTACTGACTGTGCTCTGGCTGGGTTCCACCCAGATCCCACTCAGGTTCTGGATGGGATCTGGCTGGATTATGGCAGGGTACTGACTCATGCCCAGCTAAGTTTCTGGCTGGGTTCTGACTGGGGTCTAGCTGTGTACTGACTAGGCTCTGATTGTGCTCTGGTTTGATTCTGGCTGAGTTTCACTCAGATTGTGGCTGGATTCTGTCTAGGTTCTGGCTGGGATCTGGCTGGATTCTGACTGTGTTCTGACAAGGCTCAGACTGGGATCTTACTGGGATCTAGCTGGGTTCTGGCTGGGATCTGGCTGGATTATGGCGGGGTACTGGCTGGGCTCTGGCTGGGTTCTGCCCAGATCCCACCTGGGTTCTGGCTGGGTTCTGACTGGACTCTGGATGGTTTCCACGCAGGTCCATCTAGGGTTCTGGGTAGGTTCTATCTGGACTTTAGCTGGGTTCTGACTTGCCTCAGACTGTGATCTGACTAGGCTCAGACTGGGTTCTGGATGGTGTCTAACTGGGATCTGGCTGGATTTTGACTGGGTACTGACTTGGCTCAGACTGTATTCAGACTGTGTTCTGACTAGGAAAAATCCTGATTTTTCCGCCCAGATTCCACCTAGGTTCTGGCTGGGTTCTGACTAGGATCTGGCTGGATTTTGACTGGGTACTGACTTGGCTCAGACTGTATTCAGACTGTGTTCTGACTAGGCTCAGACTAGGATCTGGATAGGGTCTGAATGGGATCTATATTAGACTCAGCCTGGGTTCTGACTGGGCTCAGACTTTCTTCTGACTAGGCTCAGACTGGGTTCTGGCTGGGGTCTGACTGGGTTCCGCTTAGGTTCTGACTTGCTTCTGACTGGGCTCTGATTAGGCTTTGGCTGGGTTCTGTCTGGGATCTGGCTGGATTCTGAGTAGTTACTGACTGGGCTCTGGTTGGGTTCTGCATGGGTTCCACTCAGGTTCTGGCTGGGTTCTGACTGGGCTCCGATTAGGCTTTGGCTGGGTTCTGACTGGGATCTGGCTGGATTCTGACTGGATACTGACTGGGCCCAGACTGTGTCCTGACTAGGCTCAGACTGGGGTCTGACTGAGATCTAGCTGGGTTGTGGCTGGGTACTGACAATGCTCTGGCTGGCTTCTGGCTAGGTTCTGGCTGGGATCTGGCTGGGCTATGGCTGGGTTCTGACCAGGATCTGGGTGGATTCTGACTGCGTACTGACTGGGCCCAGACTGTGATCTGACTATGCTCAGACTGGGATCTGACTGGGATCTAATTGGGTTCTGGCTGGGCACTGACAAGGCTCTGGCTGGGTTCTGGCTAGGTTCTGGCTGGGATCTGGTTAAATTCCGACTGGGCTCAAATTGTGTTCTGACTAGGCTCTGGCTGGATTCTTGCTGGGATCTGGATGGCTTCCACTCAGGTTCTAGCTAGGTTTTGGTTGGGATCTGATTAGGCTTTAGCTGCGTTCTGACTAGGATCTGGCTGGATTCTGGATGGGTTCTGTCTGTGCTTTAGCTGCGTTCTGACTACTCTCAGACTTGGTTCTGGCTGGGATCTCGCTGGCTACTAACTGAGCTCAAACTGTTTTCTGACTAGGCTCAGACTGGGTTCTGGCTGGCGTCTAAGCGGTATATAGCTGGGTTCTGGCTGGTTACTGACTAGGCTCTGGCAGGGTTCTGGCTGGGGTCTCTCTGGATTCTGAATGGGTACTGACTGGGCCCAGACTGTGTTCTTACTAAGTTCAGACTGGGGTCTGACTGGGATCTAGTTGGGTTCTGGCTGGGCACTGACAAGGCTCTGGCTGGGTTCTGGCTGGGATCTGGTTAAATTCCGATTGGGCTCAGATTGTGTTCTGACTAGGTACAGACTATTTTCTGGCTGGGGTCTGACTGGCATCTATATAGGTTCTGGCTGGGTACTGACTAGGCTCTGGCTGGATTCTGGCTGGGATCTGGATGGCTTCCACTCAGGTTCTAGCTGCGTTCTGACTAGGATCTGGCTGGATTCTGAATGGGTACTGACTGTGCTCAGACTCTGTTCTAACTAGGCTCAGACTGGGTTCTGGTTGGATTCTGGATGGGATCTAGCTGGTTTCTCGATGGCTACTGACTAGGCTCTGGCTGTATTCTGGCTGGGATTTGGCTGGATTCTGGCTGGCTTTTGACTCGGCTTTGGCTGGGTTACGCCCAGTTCCCCCTCAGGTTCTGGCTGGGTTCTGATTGGATTCTGGATGGGTTCCCCCCAGGTTCAGCTATGGTTCTGGATGGGTTCTGACTGTGCTTTAGCTGCACTCTGACTACTCTTAGACTTGGTTCTGGCTGAGATCTCGCTGGCTACTAACTCAGCTCAGACTGTTTTCTGACTAGGCTCAGACTGGGTTCTGGCTGGGGTCTAACCGGTATATAGCTGGGTTCTGGCTGGTTACTGACTAGGCTCTGGCAGGGTTCTGGCTGGGGTCTGGTTGGATTCTGAATGGGTACTGACTGGGCTCAAACTAGGTTCTGACTAGCCTCAGACTGGGTTCTGACTGGGCTCAGACTGGCTTCAGACTGGGATCTAGCTCGATTATGGCTGGGTACTGACTTGGATCTGACTAGGTTCCGTGCAGATCCTGCTCAGGTTCTGGCTGGGTTCTGACTAGACTCTATATGGGTTCCACCCAGGTCAATCTAATTTTCTGCCTGGGTTCTGACTGGGCACTAGCTGGGTTCTAACTAGGCTCAGACTGTATCCTGACTAGCCTCAGACTGGGTTCTGACTGGGCTCAGATTGGGATCTTGCTGGGTTCTGACTTTAAGCTAGCTGGGTTCTGCTTGGGTACTGAATAGGCTCTTGCTGCGTTCTGGCTGGGATCTGGCTGCATTATGGCTGGATACTGACTTGGCTCAGGCTGTGTCCTGACTGGGCTCAGACTGGGTTCTGGCTGGGATCTCGCTGGATTCTGGCTGGGAACTGACTGGGCTCTGGCTGGGTTCTGGCTGGGATCTCGCTGGATTCTGGCTGGCAACTGACTGGGCTCTGGCTGGGTTCTGACTGGACTTTGGATGGGTTCCACCAAAGTCCAGCTAAGGTTCTGGCTGGGTTCTGACTGGTCTCTAGCTGTGATCTGCCTAGGCTTAGGCTGGGTTCTGCTTGAGATCAGGCTGGATTCTGACTGCGTACTAACTGGGCTCAGACTGTGTTCTGAATATACTCAAACTAGGTTCTGTCTGGGTAGTGATTCGTATCTAGCTGGGTTCTGGCTGGGTACTGACTAGGCTCTGGCTGTATTCTGGCGGGGTACTGACTTGGCTCAGACTGTGTTCTGACTAGGCTCACACTGGGTTCTGGCTGGGGTCAGAGTGGGATCTAGCTGGGTTCTGGCTGGGTACTGACTGGGCTCTGGCTGGATTCTGGCTGGGATCTGGCTGGATTCTGGCTGGCTACTGAATGGTCTCTGGCTGGGTTCTGCCCAGTTCCCGCTCAGGTTCTGGCTGGGTTCTTACTGTGCTTTATCTGTGTTCTGACTAGGCTCACACTGGATTATGGCTGGGATCTGGCTGCATTCTGACTGGGTACTGACTGAGCTGAAACTGGGTTCTGATTAGGCTCAAACTGGGTTCTGGCTGGGGTATGACTGGGATCTAGCTGGGTTCTGGCTGGGTTCCACTCAGATTCTGGCTGGGTTCTGAGTGGGCTCTGATTAGGGTTTGGCTGGCTTCTGACTGGGTACTGAATGGGCTCAGATTAGGTTTTGAGTAGGCTCAGACTGGGTTCTGGATGGGATCTGATGGGGACTGACTGGGCCCTGGCTGGGTTCCGTGCAGATCCCACTCAGGTTCTGGCTGGGTTCTGACTGGACTCTGGATGGGTTCTACCTTGGTCCAGCTAAGCTTCTGGCTGGGTTCTGACTGGGCTATAGCTGGGTTCTGACTAGGGTCAGACTGGGTTCTTACTGGGATTAACTGGGTTCTGGCTGGGGTATGACTGGGATCTAGCTGGGTTCTGGCTGGGTTCCACTCAGATTCTGGCTGGGTTCTGTCTGAGCTCTGATTAGGCTTTGGCTGAGTTCTGACTGGGATCTGGCTGGATTCTGAATGGGAACTGACTGGGTTCAGATTGGGTTCTGATTAGGCTCAGATAGGTTTCTAGTGGAGATCTGGCTGGCTGCTGACTAGGCTCAGACTATGTTCTGAGTAGGCTCATAATGGGTTCTGGCTTTAGTCTGACTGGGATCTAACTCAGTTCTGGCTGGGTACGGACTAGGCTCTGGCTGGGTTCTAGCTGGGATCTGGCTGGGTTCCACCCAGATCCCAGTCAGCATATGGCTGGGTTCTGACTGGACTTTGGATGGGTTCCACCCAGGTTCAGCTACGATTCTGGCTAGGTTTTGATTGGGCTCTATCTGGGTTCTGACTGTGCTCAGACTGGGTTCTGGCTAGGATCTGGCTGGGTTCTGGATGGGAACTGGCTGGGATCTGGCTGGGTTCTGGATGGGAACTGGCTGGGATCTGGCTGGGTTCCACCCAGATCCCAGTCAGATTCTGCCTACGTTCTGACCGGGCTCTAGCTGGGTTCTGACTAGGCTCAAACTGGGTTCTGGTTGTGATCTGGCTGGATTCTGACTGGGTACATACTAGGCTTAGACTAGATTCTGACTAGGCTCAGACTGGGTTCCCCATGTGATCTGGCTGGATTCTGGCTGGGTACTGACCGGGCCCAGACTGTGTTCTGACTAGGCTCAGACTGGGTTCTGGCTGGGGTCTGACTGGGTTCTGCTTAGATTCTGACTTGCTTCTGACTGGGCTCTGATTAGGCGTTGGCTGGGTTCTGTCTGGGATCTGGCTGGATTCTGACTAGTTACTGACTGGGCTCAGATTGGCTTCTGACTAGGCTCAGACTGGGTTCTGGCTGGTGTCTAACTGGGATCTAGCAGGAATTTTCCGCCCAGATTCCACCTAGGTTCTGGCTGGGTTCTGGCTAGGATCTGGCTGTATTCAGACTGTGTTCTGACTAGACTCAGACTGGGTTGTGGCTGTGGTCTGACTGGGATCTAGCTGAGTACTCCGCGGGTACTGATTAGGCTCTGGCTGGGTTCTGGCTGGGATGACTTACCTTCAAGAAATCATGACAAACTTTCATGAAATTAAGACATCTTAATATCATGAAGTTATGACTTACTTTTCTAAAGCCATGGCATAATTTCATGAAATAATGACTTAATATCATAAAAAAATGACTTCCATAAATCATGACAAACTTTCATGACATGAAGATGTCTCAATAATATTAAATTATGACTTACTTTCGTGAAACCATAGCTTATTTTCATGACATAATGACTTAATATTACAAAAAATGACAACTTCAAGAAATCATGACATTCTTAAAATGAAGACGTTTAAATCTTATTAAATTATGACTTCTTTTCGTGAAACCATGGCTTAATTTTAAGAAATAATAAGTCAATATCATGAAAAAATACTTACCTTCAAGAAATCATGAAAAACGTTCATGAAATGAAGACTTCTTAATATCATTAAATTAAGACTTACTTTCGTGAAACCATAGCTTCTTCTTCTTAATCCTGTAGACTCCTGGTGGAGCATAGGGCCGCAGCAATACCACGCCAACGAACTCTGTTCTGGGCTGTTCTCTTCAGCTGGGTCCACGCCATTCCGGCGGCCTTCACTTCGCTCTCGACAGATCTTCTCCACGTCTGTTTCGGTCTCCCCACTTTCCTTTTTCCTTGTGGGTTCCAGTCCAGTGCTTGCCTTGTGATGTTGTCGAATGATTTTCGAAGCGTGTGGCCGATCCAGTCCCATTTTCTCTTCTTGATGTCTCGACCGACTGGGTTCTGGCTGGCTCTCTTCCACAGGTCTGTGTTCGAGATCTTCTCTGGCCATCTGATGTTGAGGATGTGCTGCAAGCACTTACTGATAAAAATCTGTATCTTGTTGGTAATGGTCTTGGTCACCCGCCACGTCTCGGACCCATACAGGAGGACTGCTTTCACATTGCTGTTGAAGATGTGGATCTTGCTGCGCTGAGATAAGGCTTTGGAATTCCAGATGGGTCGCAGGGTGTTGAATGCAGGCCTTGCTTTGTTGATCCGGCTCCTAACATCTTCATCTGCGCTGCCATCGCTGTTGACTACGCTTCCTAGGTAGACGAAGCGGTCGGTTTCCACCAAGTCTTCTCCCTGTAGCTGCAGTGCAATGCAATGTAATGCAATGCAATTTTATTTATATAGCGCATTATCACAACATTACATTGTCTCAATGCGCTTTACATTTCTGCCACGTAAAGACCCCCCAGTGAGTAAGCCAAAGGCAACGGTGGCAAGGAAAAACTCCCTAAGAGGAAGAAACCTTGGGGGGAACCAGACCCAAAGGGGGGGCCCATCCTCCAGGGGCCGGCAGAAGAGTCAAACAAAACAAGATTATATAATTTAAGCTAATAGATGTTCTTGTCGGTTATTCAGCCGCATCACCTCTGTTTTTCTGACGTTGATCTTCAGGCCGGTCTTTTCTGCCTCCTAAGCGAGTCGGGTAAGCTTGGATTGTGCATGTTGCTGCTTGTGGGACAGAAGGCTGATATCGTCTGCAAAATCCAGGTCTTCCAGCTGTTTGGTGAAGGTCCACTGGATACCGGTGTTGCTGCCCTCTGTGGTTCTTCTCATGATCCAGTCCATGACTATCAGGAAGATTATTATCACAAACAATTAAACATGAAGAAATCATGACAAACTTTCATTAAATGAAGACTTCTTAATATAATTTAATTAAGACTTATTTTCGTGAAACCATAGCTTAATTTCATGATACTTTAATGAAAACATGGCTTAATTTAATGAAATAATGACTTAATATCACAAAAAAATTACTTACCTTCAAGAAATCATGACAAACTTTCATAAAATGAAGCCTTCTTAATATCATTAAATTAAGACTTACTTTCCTTAAACCATAACTTAATTCTATAAAATTGTTACGCCGGCCTGGCTCAATGGCAGCGCAACATAAAAGGAAACCACACGCAACCAAATAATCAATTAAAATATTTATTTAAAGACCACAACCAAAACACAACACCAGAGGAGGAAAGTAGGGGGGGGGCATCCCCAGAAGATGCAGGTCTCCTTATACCCCTCCCAATTTAGGCTTGACACGACACACCTGCGCCTGATCACCTACTATAAAAAAAAAACACAGGGACAAGACCACAGGTAGGAAGTGGGCGGGGCCAACAGGCCGACACGGCCATTAAAAAATAATGACTTAATGTCACAAGAGAATGACTTAAAATCAAAAAATCATGACAAACTTTTATAAAATGAAGACTTCTTAATATCTTTAAATGAAGACTTATTTTCCTGAAACCATGGCTTAATTTAATGAAATAATGAGATAATATCACAAACAAATTATTAAACATGAAGAAATCAAGACATAAATTCTTAAAATTAAGACTTCTTAATATCATTAAATTAAGACTTATTTTCGTGAAACCATGACTTAATTTAATGAAATAATGACTTAATATCGAAAAAAAAATACTCTTGTGATAGTAAGTTATTCCATCATAAAAATAAGCCATGGTTTCATGAAAATAAGTCAGAATTTCATGATATGAAGAAGTTTTCATTGCAAGGAAACATGAGATGTTTCCTTGATGGTAAGTCATTCTCTTGTGATATTAAGCCATTCCTTGATGAAATTAACCCATGGTTTCATGAAACTAAATCAGGATTTCATGATATGAAGAAGTCTTCATTCCAAGGAAACATGAGATGTTTTGCTTCATGGTAAGTCATTCTCTTGTGATATTTAGCCATTGCTTGATGAAATTTAGCCATGGTTTCATGAAACAAAGTCAAGATTTCATGATATGAAGAACTCTTCATTCCAAGGAAACATGAGATATTTCCTTGATGGTAAGTCATTCTCTTGTGATATTAAGTCATTGTTTGACGAAATTTAGCCATGGTTTCATGAAACAAAGTCAAGATTTCATGATATGTAGAAGTCTTCATTCCAAGATAACATAAGATGTTTTGCTTGATGGTAAGTCATTCTCTTGTGATATTTAGCCATTCCTTCATGAAATTTAGCCATGGTTTCATGAAACTAAGTCAAGATTTCATGATATGAAGAAGTCTTCATTCCAAGGAACAATGAGATGTTTCTTTGATGGAAAGTCATTCTCTTGTGAAATTAAGCCATTCCTTGATGAAATTTAGCAATGGTTTCATGAAACTAAGTCAGAATTTCATGATATGAAGAAGTCTTCATTGCAAGGAAACATAAGATGTTTACTCGATGGTAAGTCATTGTTATGTGCCGTAAGGTTTGGGGGGGGATTGTCCTTATCGTTTTCCGGCTGCCCTCGTCTCCGCCTCCCGGACCTGGCCACGCCCCGAGCTTCAACGCTACTTCCGCGTCTGTGAGTTGAAAAGGCCGTGGCGGGAGAGTAGCGGGAGCTCTGCTCACAGTTGGTTTTTGCGTTACTGGTTTGCTTGTGTTCTTTTGATTGATGGTGTATGACAGTTTTTGGTTTTCTGGTTTTCGTCTCTTGCCTTATCCCTCGGTACCTTTGCCTTTAGTTTTGACTGCTTCCTGGTTTGTGATCTCTTGCCTTCCTCCTGACTCCTCTCTTGCTTCGCCCCTCGGATACTGTGTTTCGGCTTTGGTGTACTGTATGTTGGTTTCTGTTAAGTGCGTAGGGAGTGACTGCTGTTTTGTTTGCTTATTGTTGCTTATTCTGTGTTTTGGTTAGGGAGTTAGGATTAGTCTGTGTCATTTCGTTTTCTTATCTTTTCATTTAGAATTAGCTTAGTTTGGGACGTGTTCGTTAGTGCTGTTTTGTTTATTGTTTTGGCGGTGTCACTCCCGATGTCTGTTGCCCTATTGTGTCTGAAAGTCTTTGTGAATAAACATAAAAAAAATACAAAAAAAGATCCCTTTGTGTCCCGTGTTCCCTTTTCCCATACCCTGGTTGTCTCGTTTTCCCCTCTCCTTTCCCTTTACCTTTCTGGCGGTCGTCAACCCTAGACTGAGGATCGTAACAGAAATTGGGGGCTCTTCCGTTCCTTTCTTTTTTCCGGTGTTTGCCTGGCGGTTTATTTTGTGTGGGGGGGTGTGTGGTTGTGTAGTGGAAATTGCCCGGTTCGATCTCGTTGCTTTCACCCTTTACCCCACACTCGAACAGTTTGATAAGTGCCGTAAGGACGATCTGCTAGGAATAGCAGACTTCTTTAATGTTTCGGTCCCCGCTGAAGCCTCTAAGCGGGTTATAAAGCAAGCGTTGCAGGACGAGCTGATTCGGCAGGGTATCCTACCCGAGTTAGGCGGCTCGCCGAGTGTTGCACCCACTCCCGTACAGTTGACGGCTATGGCGGAAGCCAGCAGCATTGATCTGGGGACAGGGATCCACATGGATCTCGGCGATCCACGCTCAATCAGGGAGGATCTGCTGCTGACAATTCGGCTTAGGGAGCTGGAACTGGAGATTAAAAGGCAGGAGTACCAGGCTCAGCTACTCCGTGTCCGGGAAGTGGAGGTTGAAGCTGACAAGGAGGTGGCATTGCGCAGAATGGGTATGGGTGAACAAAAACCTGTTCCCCTTCTGCGTCGAATACAATCACCAAGTACAGCCTCTCAAGCCGACCTGCCTGCCCGAGACCAGGCTGATGCCCCAGACGCTCCTCAGTCTAGCCTTCGTTCTCCCTCAGGTTCACCAGTCTCCCAGGAAATTGGAGGTAGAAATTCTGACTTTGATGTTAGTCGCCATATCGCTCTTGTTCCTGTGTTTCGGGAGAATGAGGTGGATGCTTATTTCGCTATGTTTGAGAAGATTGCTACGACCTTGAACTGGCCTAGACATTTGTGGTCATTGCTTCTGCAATGCAAGTTAGTGGGGAAAGCTCAGGAAGTTTGCTCGGCTCTGGCATTAGCACAGAGTCTAGATTATGACATTGTTAAGGCTATCGTATTAAGGGTGTATGAATTAGTACCTGAGGCTTACCGGCAGAATTTCCGGAAGCTGGTTAAAACCGCCAGTCAAACCCATGTTGAGTTTGCCTGTGAGAAAGCTTTGTTGTTTGACAAGTGGTGTGCTGCGTGTGGTGTTACCAACTTTGAGCAACTCAAGGAACTATTGCTGTTAGAGGAATTTAAAAATTGTGTTCATGATCGGGTAGTAGTATACTTGAATGAACAAAAGGTAACATGTTTAGCTGAAGCTGCTACTCTTGCTGATGAATTTATTCTGACCCATAAGACTGTGTTTACCCCAACCCCTTTGCCTCGCAAACTTGGTTCCCGTCCTGTGATATCCTCTCCTTCGTCCGCTTCTTATTCACCACCTGTAGAGAAAAGAGTGTTTCTATTGCCATGAGGTGGGTCACATCATTTCTGTTTGTCCCGCTCTTAAACGTAAAGAGACCCGTGCTGCGACCAGAAAGATGCAGATCGCGGCTCGTGTTAATAATGTGTTACCGGCATTTCAAACTGTTGAACCTACATTCCAGCCATTTGTGTTTCCTGGTTCTGTGTCGCTCGGTGAAGACGGGGTACGTCACCCGGTAACTATCCTATGGGATACGGGAGCGGCCCAGTCTTTCGTAATTGAAGGAATTTTACCTTTAGATAGTACCACTTACTGTGGCACCGATGTATTGGTGCAAGGTATCAATCTGTGTGTGGCTGCGGTTCCGTTGCATACTGTATATTTATGTACTCCTGATTTCTCTGGACTTGTGCGTGTTGCGGTCCAGTCCCAGCTACCTGTTCCAGGGGTCACGTTCATTCTGGGGAATGACATTGCGGGGAAGAGGATCGTTCCCCTTCCTGAAGTTGCCCCAGAGCCGGAGATCTGTGCAGATGATGTTGCGGCGGAACTGCCCCAGGTGTTCCCGGCTTGTGTGCTGACACGGGCCCAGCAGCGCAAGTTCGCCGACGTTCAGCTGGCTGAGACATTTATGTCCGACCCAGCACATCCTTCAACTTGTGACTCTAAATCCCTGGTCACCGTGGAACCTGCTGTGTCCCCTGAGGTCCCTTCCACTACCGACGCTCTGACCAAGGCACAGGCGGAGGATTTGTCCTTAGAAGCTTGTCGTACCTCCACTGTGAACAAGGAAGAGTTAAAGAACCACCCCACAGCATATTTCTACCGCAAACAGGTATTAATGAGGAAATGGACCCCTCCGGACTCACCTTTTGAGTGGGCTACTGTATTTCAGGTGGTAGTCCCTGGGTTATATCGGGATTATGTGTTGTCTCTCGCTCATGACCACCCGTGTTCGGGGCATCTTGGAATTAGAAAAACCTTAAATCGACTCTTAGCATATTTTTTTTGGCCGGGTGTTAATACGGACGTGAAGAAATATTGTAAAACCTGTCGTGTGTGTCAGCTGGTAGGTAAACCGAACCAAGCTATTGTACCGGTTCCATTACATCCGGTACCGGCTATTGGCGAACCTTTTGAGCGTGTGTTGATCGATTGCGTAGGTCCATTGCCAAAAACTCGTTCGGGTAACATGTATTTGTTCACCCTCATGTGTGCCGCCACTTGTTTCCCAGAAGCTATTCCTGTCCGTAGTCTCCGGACTCCCGTCATAGTAAAGCAGTTAATCAAGTTCTTCACTACTTTCGGGCTTCCTAAGTGTGTGCAATCCGACCAAGGCACGAACTTCATGTCGAAGTTATTCGCACAAGTTGTTCGCGAGCTAGGAATACGTCATACCGTCTCCAGCGCCTATCACCCTGAGAGCCAAGGTAACAGAAGGTACTAAGCATATTTTTGAATATTTGATGGAAACGCGGGTTATAAAGATATGCTTAGTACCTTCTGTTTAGATTCAGGGAGAGAGTGGGATGAGGGAGTGCCCCTTCTACTTTTTGCAATACGCAATGCTGTCCAAGAATCGACCGGGTTTAGTCCTACTGGGCTTGTCTTTGGCCACACTGTTCGAGGTCCCCTGAAGGCATTACAGGAGCAGTGATTATCCCCCGATGCGTCCTCCTCTACGCAGGATGTGTCCAAGTTTGTGAAATCCCTCCAGGACCGGATGTCTACAGCTAGGGAATTGGCTCGACAGTCTCTGGGAATAGCACAGAAGAAAATGAAAGGGCAGTTTCATAAGTCTGCAAAACCCCAGTGTTTCCAGCCTGGTGATCGTGTCTTAGTCCTTCTGCCGTTGCCCGGTTCCTCCCTTAGTGCCTGATTCTCAGGTCCATATGTTGTATTAGAAAGGCTTAGCCCCACCAACTATGTTGTAGAGACCCCAAACCGTAGGAGGAAGACTCGCGTGTGTCACATAAATATGTTGAAACCATACCTTGATCGCTCGGTCCCCGTCCCCTCGCCTGCTCCTGTTCCAGTCCCCGCTCCTGTGGGCGTCGTGTCTCTCAGTAAGTACTCGCCAGAGACTGATGACTTGCACTTCGGTAGGAATTGTCTCCCCTGTGCTTGCCTTCCTAACTCAGAGGCTCTGCAAAACCTTACGTCCCGGCTCAGCCACTTACCTGGGTCAGCCCAAACTGACATTTTGTCCCTAGTAGATCGCTTCCGACCCCTGTTCGCTGATAACCCTTCGCATACCTCTGCTGATGCTGGTTCTTCCTGTCTATTAGTTACTTGTTACTTGTTATTTATTTGTTACTTGTATGCCCGCAGTGGTGGAGGATTGTGAACACCTGTCAGGTTCGCTCTTGTGTGGGGGGGTGTTACGTGCCGTAAGGTTTGGGGGGGGATTGTCCTGATCGTTGTCCGGCTGCCCTCGTCTCCGCCTCCCGGACCTGGCCACGCCCCGAGCTTCAACGCTACTTCCGCGTCTGTGAGTTGAAAAGGCCGTGGCGGGAGAGTAGCGGGAGCTCTGCTCACAGTTGGTTTTTGCGTTATTGGTTTGCTTGTGTTCTTTTGATTGATGGTGTTTTTGGTTTTCTGGTTTTCGTCTCTTGCCTTATCCCTCGGTACCTTTGCCTTTGGTTTTGACTGCTTCCTGGTTTGTGATCTCTTGCCTTCCTCCTGACTCCTCTCTTGCTTCGCCCCTCGGATACTGTGTTTCGGCTTTGGTGTACTGTATGTTGGTTTCTGTTAAGTGCGTAGGGAGTGACTGCTGTTTTGTTTGCTTATTGTTGCTTATTCTGTGTTTTGGTTAGGGAGTTAGGATTAGTCTGTGTCATTTCGTTTTCTTATCTTTTCATTTAGAATTAGCTTAGTTTGGGACGTGTTCGTTAGTGCTGTTTTGTTTATTGTTTTGGCGGTGTCACTCCCGATGTCTGTTGCCCTATTGTGTCTGAAAGTCTTTGTGAATAAACATAAAAAAAATACAAAAAAAGATCCCTTTGTGTCCCGTGTTCCCTTTTCCCATACCCTGGTTGTCTCGTTTTCCCCTCTCCTTTCCCTTTACCTTTCTGGCGGTCCTCAACCCTAGACTGAGGATCTCTTGTGATATTAAGTCATTCCGTCATGAAATTAAGCTATGCTTTCATGAAACTAAGTCAGAATTTCATGAAATGAAGTCTTCATTGCAAGGAAAGATGAGATGTTTCCTTTACATTAAGTCATTCTCTTGTGACAGTAAGTCATTCCTTGATGAAAATTATCCTTGGTTTCATGAAACTAAGTCAGAATTTCATGAAATGAAGTCTTCATTGCAAGGAAACATGAGATGTTTACTCGATGATAAATCATTCTCTTGTGATATTAAGCCATTCCTTGATGAGATTTGGCCATGGTTTCATGAAACTAAGTCAGAATTTCATGATATGAAGATGTCTTCATTCTAAGGAAAGATGAGATGTTTACTAGATGTTAAGTCATTCTCTTGTGATATTAAGTCATTCAGTCATGAAATTAAACCATGTTTCATGAAACGAAGTGAAGATTTCAAGATTGAAGAAGACTTGTTGATCTTGCCATCATGCATTAAGCAGTGCGTGCCTGCACCGGTCTGCCCCTGCATCGAGACTGAAATTTCAACCCCTGTATTAGCTTAAATTATATAATCTTGTTTTGTTTGACTCTTCTGCCGGCCCCTGGAGGATGGGCCCCCCCTTTGGGTCTGGTTCCTCCCAAGGTTTCTTCCTCTTAGGGAGTTTTTCCTTGCCACCGTTGCCTTTGGCTTACTCACTGGGGGGGGGTCTTTACGTGGCAAAAATGTAAAGTGCATTGAGACAATGTAATGTTGTGATAATGCACTATATAAATAAAATTGCATTGCAATTGCATATTTTCTACTTTTCAGCAGCCTGTTGATTAACATTAAGCCCCCAAATTAGGGTTAGGGTTAGTAAACTGAAGCTAGGGTTAGGGTTAGAAAAATTATGGCATACCCAGACATGAACATGTGTTTTTATGACAGATATGCTGCCTTCTAGGATAGGAAATCACAGTTTAAAATGGTGTAATAGCATATTTCCTACTTTTCAGCAGCCTGTTGATTAACATTAAGGCCCCAAATTAGGGATAGGGTTCGTTAACTGAGGCTACGGTTATGGTTAGAATAATTATGGCAAATCCAGACATGAACATGTGTTTTTATGACAGGTATGCTGCCATGTAGGATAGGAAAACACACTTTAGCATGGTTTAATAGCATATTTTCTACTTTCCAACAGCCTGTTGATTAACATTAAGGCTCCAAATTAGGGTTAGGGTTAGAAAACTGAGGCTAGGGTTAGGGTTAGAAAAATTATGGCAAGTCCAGACATGAACATGTGTTTTTATGACAGGTATGCTGCCATGTAGGATAGGAAAACACACTTTAGCATGGTTTAATAGCATATTTCCTACTTTCCAACTTTTCAACTAATGTTGATTAACATTAAGGCCTCAAATAAGGGTTAGGGTTAGAAAACTGAGGCTAGGGTTAGGGTTAGAAAAATTATGGCAAATCCAGACATGAACATGTGTTTTTATGACAGGTATGCTGCCATGTAGGATAGTAAATCACAGTTTACCATGGCTTAATATCATATTTCCTACTTTTCAGCAGCCTGTTGATTGACATCAAGGCCTCAAATTAGGGTTAACAAACTGAGGCTAGGGTTAGGGTTAGAAAAATTATGGCAAATCCAGACATGAACATGTGTTTTTATGACAGATATGCTGCCCTCTAGGATAGTAAATCACCGTTTACCATGGCTTAATATCATATTTCCTACTTTTCAGCAGCCTGTTGATTGACATTAAGGCCCCAAATTAGGGTTAACAAACTGAGGCCAGGGTTAGGGTTACAAAAATTATGGCAAATCCAGACATGAACATGTGTTTTTATGACAGGTATGCTGCCATGTAGGATAGGAAACCACACATTAGCATGGTTTAATAGCATATTTCCTACTTTCCAACAGCCTGTTGATTGCCTTTCAAAGGAGGCACAAGGTGTGGACATTCTCGCTGGAGCTGATAGCTGATTGACAGATAGCGGCGGAGGTCCCTGGGGCTTGTTCTGAGTCGTCACTGGCAGGCAGTGACAGCACAGCTGTGCTTGTGTGGATGGTGCCGGGAATCCATAAATGGACTGCTAGCTCTTCTGCAAGTTACTGGCCCACAGCCAAAGGAGCCGTTTCCCTGTAACTGTAGTGGGTAGGGACTGGTGAATACGGACGGGCAGACAGATGGATATTTTTGTTATTAGTGCTCTTAAAGGTGTGATTATTAGCTTTTTCAAATGGAAAAAGAGCATTTTTCATTAGCATACTGGGGCCAGAAGACAGGAAGCTGCTCGGCTTCCCAGCAGGACGGCCGCTGAGCGTGAATAACGGTGGCTGTTTAAAGGCTGTCCTGTAACTCGCTCTATTCGGTTAACAGAAATGTTCAGGACACCATGTCCTAAAATGTAATAAGCTGCTTCTATTGTGCTCCCCGGCAAATGTTTGGCTTATTACCAAGGTTCGGGAAAGTTCCTCTTCGGAAAAAACATCATTAAAATAACTCTCAGTAAAGCTGAAAGTAGACAAACTGGTGGTATTATGGTAAATGAGTTAACCGAAGCTGGAAACAAAGGCAATGTAAAAATGGCAGGTGATAGATTTTTAGCTTTTGAAAGCCGCATTTTATCTCTGCTGTACACCGACTCCACGCTCTGTCTCCATGCCTACCTAACCTCTGACACCAGCATTTCTCTCAGGGCATTTCGATGTTTTGTTGACCAAAGTGGGAATATTTTGAGGGTGCTAGAATAGTGGTGGCTGATTTTCTGCTTATTTACGTGACTGTGGAGGCCATGCGGTCGAGTAAATTTCAGACCACATCATTAACACATCATTGATGTGTTAACAAACATAGTTAGGACTGATGACTCAACTTTGAAGACAAGTTCATCAAATTCTGACAGATCTTCTTACTTCTAGGCTACTGGTAGCATAAGGAAAGTGCATTCCTATAGTTACCTATCCACGGTGATATGACTTTCAGACTAAGGTCTTTACAGCACACATTGGGACAGGGCACCGAATCTTAATGGGGTTCTCCTCGTCTAATGAGCTGTGGCTAAGATCACATCTTTCTGCAGACAAGATTATCTCCTTAGGTTATTCGGTTTTGGAGCAAATGATGTGGCCTTGAGCAATAACAGTATGCTGGCTTTAGACAGCTCCTATTGACTTACAGGGAGAGTACCATTCCATCAAGGAAAGGGGACAGAGGGTCATTACACACTCAGGTAGGTAATAGGGTTTTTCAGAAGCTTTACACATTTCTTGGAATTATACGACAATTTCGAAAGACTATGAAGTCGAGAAGCTGACGAATTGCTGGAAGATGTTCTGATATTCAGTTGAAAAGGCAGCGAACATGGGTCACTGAATCCTTCTATGCAGCCCAGTGACTGTTACATACTGGATAAAAGGGGAACATTGCCAGTTGTTCCAGGTTTTCTTTTGTTTGCTATCATATTGCACCTAGAATTTTGCTTCTGTAGGTTTCTGTAATGTAGGAAGGCCAGTTTAACCAAAGAACCAGCTGTGTGTGCGTCACCCAGTCATGGTTTGCCTTCATTACTGTGTCCCCTGCGAACTTTTTCTGTGCTGTAATTTCCTGCAGTGATAGACTGCTATTCCTGTTAGACCTGTGCTTTTAAGTTCCCCTTGGAAACAGCCATCAGCTTACAATGAATGTGCTATGATGATGTGGACTGCTGGGTCACTTTCTGAGCTGAAATAGCCAGGATGGGGGCAAACTTTCTCAAGGAAGGTTCCTGCAGGGATGGCTGACTGAGCTCCAGTGGATCAGGAAGGGCTCACAAGCTGGGCTTTAATCCCCTGGTGAAGCTGGTGGCAGATGTGATCTTGGCATGGCGAGTCAGAGTTGGAGTGACAGTGGGCCCTATGCCTGCCAAATTTCCTTTTTGTATCCCACCACTTCTGCAAAGAAGTCTGACATCACTAAGAATCGCAGATGACCTTGGCGTGCAAACGTGGCTCTCACCATGCTTAAAACTGCAGGCCCGCTCTTTGTTGAATAAAACATGTGAGTCATCTCTTCGACTCTCTCCTGTTCCATCTTCATTTTAGAGGATGCTGCCACAATACCTAATAAAAAATTCTGGAAGAAAACACCTGGGATTGGGTTTGATATTATTCTGAAAACTTGACATTTTCAAAATACACAGTAGCAGTTCTAACTAATTATAGTTTTTGGTAACACTTTATTTGAGGGGGCACAAATAATATAGTATTATGCTATTACTCATGTATTAATTAACCACAATATACATCACAGTTACACAAGGATCTCGTGTTTGTTCATCATTAATGAATAAGACGAGTGAAATACTGATCTGATGTTTGCATCATTAATATATCGTGAGGCATCTCAAGCTGTTACTATATTTGTTACTGTGTTTGTTCTGTAACCCTTTGTGAGCTACTGAAGGAATTACTGAAAGTCAAATGCACAATATATGCTCATCTGTTCATCATAAAAAAATCACGATGCATCATTTATCTCAAGTAGTGACTATATTTGTCCATGATTTGTACTTCAGTAGTAACTGACTTACTTCTAAGTAATTTGTGGCCCCCAAGTAAAGTGGGCTGACTGTCTTTGGGGAGGTGGCCATAACCTCCTGTTGGGTTTGGAAAATGGATGGATGGATGGATATGTGTTTTTAAATTACAAAGATTATTTTATTTAAAAATAGTATTTAGCACGATCCTCCGCATCGAGATGAGCCCGATGAGGTGGCTCGGGCATATGATCTGGATGCCTCCGGGACGCCTCCCTGGGGAGGTGTTCCGGGCATGTCCCACTGGGAGGAGGCCCCGGGGAAGACCCAGGACATGCTGGAGAGACTATGTCTCCCGGCTAGCCTGGGAACGCCTCGGGGTCCCCCCAGAGGAGCTAGAAGTGGCCGGGGAGAGGGAAGTCTGGGCTTCCCTGCTAAGACTGCTGTCCCCGCGACCCGACCCCGGATAAGAAGAGGATAATGGATGGATGGATTTAGCACGATTTGGTTTATTACAGTTTAATAATAGTTTGTAATTATGACATGTTATAATGTATTTTTAAATTATTATAATCATATTTTTTAATAATTTGTACTTAAGAAAATAGTCTGTGGTACATTGGGCGGAGCTTAAATTTGGATGTCATTGTTATGAATTATGACGTCATAAGCGGGAGGGGGAGTGTATCCCTTATTCTGATTGGTCGAGGGGTTATCTCCATATACCATACATTGCCGATAGGGGGCCATATGGTTTGGGTGATAAGGGTTGCTGTTAAACTTTAATAGAATAAAAATACATTACATGTACTTATTTGTGTTATTTTTAATTACGTTTTTAAGGAATAATAAAATATGGTAGGATGAATGCAAGCTAGCGCATACACGTCCAGCGGGGTCCGTCTGGCCGCAGGCACGGGCTGTTAGGAGTAGGCACAAGCGCCACGGCGTATTTTAAAAGAATGTGGGGATCTGAACGGGCTGGTTGTCACGGGAAGCGTTCGGCGATAGCAGGCAGAGCGGGTAAGCAAGATGCAGGCAAGCGGAATACGGGGATTAACGAGGGTTTAATCAATACACCGGGAGCAGGAGACATGGAACGCCAACTAACATCAATGACAGACAAAGCAAAAAGGGGAGACCAGGACTTAAATACACAAGACTGATTGAAAGCAAAAGGAAACAGCTGGGTACAATTCGGGAAACACACGCGGGTAAGTAGGGGGCGTGGCACACAGGAGGAGCGGACGAGCCGGGCGTGACAGAACCCCCCCCCAAAGGCGCGCTGCACCGGGCGCGCCCGGGAGGAGGCGAAGGACGGGACAAGACCAGGGAACCAAAACCTGAAAAACAAGAACCAAAACCATCAACGAGGGACAGGGAACAAGACAGACAGGCAAAACTGACACAGAGGCAGAAGCCAGGACAAGACATGACACAGGACAGGAAAGGCAGACAGACAGACAAGAAACGGGGACACGGAGGGAACAGGCGGAACAAAAGGGCCAGGAGTGAACAGAGGGAACCCAGGGAGAGAAGGAGGAACACGAGGAGCAGAGACGGGAGGAACAAAGGAACGAGGAACGGAGAAAGGAGGAAAGACGGGAGGAGGAGCAAACAAAGGAGGGACCAGGGCAGGAGAGAAGGGAGAGAAGGAGGGGGAACGAAGGGGAGCCCGAGGGAGCCCCAGCGGGCGACGGGAGGCAGCCGGAGGGGCCGCAGGCGGCCGGGAGGCCGGAGCCGGAGGGGACCGAGAAGGGGCTGAGGAGACAGGGCGAGGGACTCGCGGAGGGGCCAGGGAGGGAGCACCGGCGAAGGGGACGAGGGAGCAGGAGGGGCCCACGGCGAAGGCCCGGAGGAGGGGGGAGCCGCAGCAGGCGGCGACGTCCGGTGGAGGGCCGGAGGTAGGGGCCCCGCAGGCAACCGAGGAGCCGCCGTCAGGGAGCCCGCAGGCGACCGACCAGGCTCTGGAGAGGGGAGCGAGGCGGGGCGACGAGGCACCGGAGGGGGACCCGCAGGCGACAGCCGACCCGGAGGGCCAGGAACCGCAGGCGCCCCCCGAGCCCCAGCGCAGGCGACAGAGGGCGAGCCTGGGGGCAGGGCGGGCGGGACCCCCGTCCTGCGTCTGTGTCCCCTCCCCTTACGGGACACAGACATTACGACCCTCGGTCGTGGTCGAGTTCGCCGGAGCGAGGGACAAGGGGTCACAGGAGCGGGGCCAGGGACAGGAGCGGGGCCAGGGACAGGGTTAACAGGCAGAGGGAGCGCCTCTGGAGCTGCTGCAGGGCGGTCAGGGACAGGAACGCGGTCAGGGACAGGAACGCGGTCTGGCTGTGGGGTCGCCGAGACAGGAACACGGTCAGGCTGTGGGGCCGCCGGCCCGGGAGCTGCAGCAGGCGGCTGCAGAGGGGGCGCCGGCCCGGGAGCTGCAGCAGGCGGCTGCAGAGGGGGCGCCTCTGCAGGAACTGGAGCGCGGTCAGGAACTGGAGCGCTGACGGGAGCTGCAGGTGGCTGCAGTGGGGGCGCCTGCCCGGGAGCTGCAGGTGGCTGCAGTGGGGGCGCCTGCCCGGGAGCTGCAGGTGGCTGCAGTGGGGGCGCCGGCCCGGGAGCTGCAGGTGGCTGCAGTGGGGGCGCCGGCCCGGGAGCTGCAGGTGGCTGCAGTGGGGGCGCCGGCCCGGGAGCTGCAGGTGGCTGCAGAGGCGGCTGCGCAGGCAGCGAAGGCGGCTGCGCCGGCAATGGCGGCTGCACGGGAGCGGGGTCCGCCGGCAATGGCGGCTGCACGGGAGCGGGGTCCGCCGGCAATGGCGGCTGTTCCAGCGCGGGGACCGACGCGCTCTGGAGCAGGAGCAGCTGTCGGAGGTCCTCCGCCAAGCCCTCGAGTACTTCCGGACCAGAGGCGGGCGTAAACGCGTCAAAGCCTCGCCTCAAACGCGCAACGAGAGCCTCAATCCTCCGGTCTCCTGGGGCTGTCGGCCGTTCCATTACCCTTATGAATAAACCCTGGAGGGTAAAAAACTGGTTCGCCAGGGCAGCCTTCCTCCCTGGGAGAGGCGTGGTGTACGCCTCCGGGGTGGCTGCCACTGGACATGGGGCAGGATCGTCCGGTTCAGGCATGATGGAGGTGGCCCTAGCCGGCATGCGGGGCACACGCGAGATGGCGTCTCTACCCTTCCGGATTCCCCCCCAATTGTCCAGGCGTTCCGGCCGATAATGGTACTGCTCTAGGGGTGGTAGGAGGACTGGTCTTCTCCGGGCGTAGTCCGCGAGAAGGAGGGGTGCCTCCTCCTCGTCCTCAGACGGGAGCCATAGCCTGGCTAGCGTGCAGGCTCCAAGCTGGATCTCCGGCTCTTTCCGAAGCCTTCTTGCCCGCTTGCTTTTCTTGCGGTCTGTCATTCTGTCACGGGAAGCGTTCGGCGATAGCGGGCAGAGCGGGTAAGCAAGATGCAGGCAAGCGGAATACGGGGATTAACGAGGGTTTAATCAATACACCGGGAGCAGGAGACATGGAACACCAACTAACATCAATGACAGACAAAGCAAAAAGGGGAGACCAGGACTTAAATACACAAGACTGATTGAAAGCAAAAGGAAACAGCTGGGTACAATTCGGGAAACACACGTGGTTAAGTAGGGGGCGTGGCACACAGGAGGAGCGGACGAGCCGGGCGTGACACTGGTAGGAGTAGTTGCGCGGCACTGGTAATTACACTATATTGGCAACCACTTGGGCCAGGTCATATGACCTACCAGGAAGTTATGAAAGGCTGCCAAGATGGAATCTCGTTCTCTTGGTGCTGTGTTTTACAACTGGACATGGGGTGGGTTCTTCTTCCCTGTGGGTAAGAAAAGGAGGAGAGGGTTTGTTTGAGAACTTGAATGTTTGTTTAATTTAAATTTTACCAGGGTGACTGCTAGCAGCATGTAACTCTTCATGGAGGACGCGGAGGTGACTGTTTGGAATTTTATCATTTGACGTGATCCCCTACGAGCTGCTGGACTACAGACACTGAGGCTCTGGTAACTTGGGTTATACTGTGGGATTTAAAAGGGTCTATGTTGCTTTGTTGGTTGTTTCTTTGTACCTGTAGCATTGGAACGCTTCCTCTTGGTGTTGCTGTGCTGCGAGGGCATTAAGCATTCCTGCAAAGGACCAGACCAGCCACTGTTTTAGGTTTATTTGATAGGCTTGTAACTTGTAAGTGTAACTTTAGTATTGTATTGCATTTGCCTCACCTAGGTATAAATAAGGTTGTGTATGGAAACTGTCCCGTCGGGCAGCTAACACGGCTCTGCCGGGGGCAGCCTGGTAGCGGACTGAGTCCTGCCAGGGAAGTGAATGAATAGTAGCTGCCGCCCAGTGATTCGTGTCCTGCCGGAGGAAATTGTGTGAATGTGTGAAGCGTGTAAATACCCTGGTTGTGATGAATGTGTTGTGTTGTCTAGTGCAAAATATCAGGTAAATGAATTAAGTGTCCAGAAAATTAGACAGAGATACCAATCAGGGACTCTTTTAGAGGGTGATGTACGCATTAAATCAGGACCGCCCACTTATCACTCTGCGTAAAATCACACCAGCTTGTCTCAGCTGACAGCAACCTCACATATCAGCTAAGGAGGAAGACGGCATATCAAAAGTAAAAAGAAAGACAACATCAAATGAAAACATCCCTGTGTATTCTGCTTTCAATCCCATTAAATGACAGTAAATCTAGTTGCTGTACGTGGTTCTGAAAACCTGGATCAGTAAATTCCAAATGAAACTTCTTTACCTGATTTAATTGTAACATATTTTGTTGGCAATGATGCTTTGTTGAGTCTAGAAAGGCGCAAAGTGGGTTACAGATAATTTAAATGAAGTAGTTTTACTTAAAAACCAGAAATCTTTGAATAATCAGTTCAGCTTTGGACTATAGTGCTTCACAAAAGTAAAATCCATCCAGTTAAATTTCTTTACCTCCAAGTCAAGAAGGAATCAAATACACATTGTGGGAGATACAAGGTGCAAACACATTAAAAGCACTTTTTTGTGTGAATATTATAAAACAGATTGATACATATTAAGCAGTTTGTAACTTTACATCCAGAGCTACATCAGTCAGAAAAAGATGACCAGCCCAACCAGCAGCTCCATCTCTGATTGTACAGAATCCCTTGTCTGAAGTCATGACTAAACTAATTTCCAGCTCTGCCTTCAGCTTCATCAGATAGATTAAATTAGGAACTAAACTAAACTAGGAGGGAAATACAGTCAAGCTATGTAAGTAGCTGAATTTTGTTTATCCACTAGAGGGCAGCCACACATAGATTCCCTTATAAATGGTTCTGATGCTTCAGGGAAGCACTGTAGAGAGACCCAGGTATGCCAGTGAGGAGCAGATAAAGAGCAGACGGATCCACCAACTAGCTGTAATATTTAGTATTTTCATTGAATTTAAACATGAATATAACAGTGTCAGAGTGTCAGATCCATGTGACTTTTTATGATTGATGAGCTTTGAAAGCCTGAATATGACTGAGGACGCCCACGGACCCCATTATGTGTGAAACATCATTGTGGTGCTGAGAGAAAGACAAACAGCACTCAGTCTGACAGGACTGCTGATAAGACCCAGATGAAGTGAATCACCTGACTTTGCCCCCCTCCCCCAAGGACACCCCCACCCCTGTCATACAGACACCTACCTAATGGACTTCTTGATTTGTACTGATCCACAGATATTAAAAGGACCAATTGCAGTGACATTTTAAAACTGTATAAAACATAATAAAGACTGAAACAAAGGCCTGAGGTCAGACCCTCTGTATGCGGCACACAGTGTTTCTGCAGAGTCTCACACTCACATCCTGTATGACGACATTTCTGCTGTTCAGAATAAGTCTGATTTCACTGCTCTTTGCTCATTTGCAATATGAGGAAGTAACAGTTTAGAAAAGAACTAGACTCATTTGATTAATTTGTTTGTAGTTTAAACTCTGAGCCTGAATGATTCACTGTGAAGACCAGCTATCAATAATTTTGCTATGAAATCTTGTTTCTAAAATGATAAGATTCTAGATGTAATCAAAATATTTATTCCTGGTAAGAGCAGGACAAAAGCAGCATCAAACTGTTTTCCTTATTACAGACAAGAAATAGAGAGAAAATGTATCAGTGCACAAACAGTTTATTTTTATCAAAGATAGATGGATGATTTTTAAACATTTAAAACCCAGAAAAAGGGAGGCAGTGAGGTTATGGAGAGTCAGGAAGTGAGTGTCAGTCTCCACAGATCTGAGGTCAGCGATACACACTTAAGGCTCCTCTGATGCTCCTCTTCATCCTCTTCTTCACTGATGGGCCTCCAGGTGAGGATCACTTACTCTGGGACAGGCTCTCACTCTCTCTCACTCCACCATTCAGCGTAGTTAAGATGAAGATACATTTTGCACAATATACTTACTACATCTGTATTTTTATATTCATATTGTTCCCTGAAGTTTTATCACTTCCCGATAATAGTCTGTGGTGGTAGCATGTTGACTGACTGATTTTAGAATTGATTGCAGTCTTCCTTGTGTCCACTATGTGGCAGCAGTATACAGGAAATATCTTATTCTGTCACAGCTGCTGGTGTGTGTATAAATTCACATACTCTGATAGTAAGTAATTCTGCCTCCAACTGTTTGTCAGGGATCTGGGCAGAAATGAATTACATGCCGACTGTACATACAACAGAGATGGGCTCCTGGGAGAACTTTGCCAGAAGTTGAAACACGACTTTAAGAATGACACTGATCCAGAAGTGGATAGTTTAGGTCCAGAGAGTAAAAATCCAGTCCTGGATTTTGTTTCAAACAACTAGTTGTGTAAAGTGCCACAGACACAGAGTACTCAGCTGGTTGATTGAAACTAAATCTTGGTCTGGATTTTTACTTTCTGGACCTGAACTATCCACTGCTGCACTGACCCCCACCTTCTTCTTTTTTTCCCCTTTGTCCTGTCCGGCAGCTTTAGCAGAATCAAGGTCTGAATGCACTGCTCTGCCAAACATGTTTGCTTTACCATGAGGGGCTCTGTAAACTCTGTATAGACTCCTCATGTTAATCGATTTCTTTATTTTATTTTATTTTATTTATTTATTTTATTTTTAACACATACAAAATTTTGCAGTGGGTGAGCTGGCCGAAGAGGAGGGACAGATTAGGAGGGAAAAAAGAAGGGAAAAGAAAAAAGGAGTAAGTGAGAAACATGTCAAGAGTGGATAAATTCAGAAATGTGAAAATATCCAGAAATGGATGAATTCAGGAACAAACAAAATTAAAGAGTGAAGAAAGTAACACAACTATACAAGCATATAAAATCTTAGTGTGTGCTTGGATGGATGCGTGCAAGTATACGTGCATGTGTGCTCAATTGTGTAGGCGAGATGCAGGCTAGTGTGCGTGTGTTGTGTGCGTGTGTTGTGTGCGTGTGTTGTGTGCGTGTGTTGTGTGCTTGTGTTGTGTGCGTGTGTTGTGTGCGTGTGTTTTCAACATGAAATGGACTAAATAGCAAGGGTGGGAGGCCGCAACCACACCCCACAAGAGCCAGAGGTTGGCGGAGACAGGCCCGGGAGGACCAGGACGTCCGCAGCTCCCAAAGAGCACGGAAGAGCCGGGCCCCACGTCCCAATAACAGCCATGCCTCCACTCCAGCCGGGGGAGGAGGGAGGTCCCAGACGCAGCCCCCGCAGCCAAAAGGGCATGAGCCCCAAAGAACCAGAGATGGGTTCCCAAGTGCGAGGGCGCGGCCACTCCCGTATGAGCTAAGGCCAGGGCCCCTAGGACCCCAGGCGGCCGGGGGCTGACCAGCCCCCAGTAGAGAGCCCCACCCACGCCGGAGAGGCCCAAGCCCCCCCCGGGCCACCAGCCAGAGGAAAGGGGCCAGCAACCATGCCCAGGAGACCAACCGCACCCAGGACGGAGCAGCAAGCACGGACCCAGGCCGCCACCATCCACACAGACACCCCACAAACACACCTCGCAGCCATGCACATACACCATACACAAATCCCCACAACATACACAGACACCCACACACAGAGACAAAAAGACATAGGCCCATTCACATAGCGCCCCCCCCACACCCCCGGCAGGAAGCAGGTGAGTAGTAAGACCCTCCCACTCTCCTCCCCCATGCACCTGTGTGAAAGGTAGAGTGTTGGAGGCGTGTGGTGATGTATGAGACTGTATGTATGAGACTGTATGTAGTGTAGGGGTGAGTATGACAGTTGAGAAACTAAGATGAATTTAAAATTGACGGGGGAAGCGTTGAGGAGCGCTGCTTGTGAACAGCTCTCCTCCACATCTCCTCCCCATCAAGACCCTCAATGTATACGATGTGAGTAAAATTTGGGGGCGGCAGCAGCACAGAGGCGAGTGATACCACCAGCCTCTGAGTAGTGCCCCAAGGCCCCGTGTGTATACTGGTATGTGATGACTAAAGTGCAATTAAAACGGGGAGGCAGAAGGCCGCGCAACAGAGTGAGTAAGGCCACGAAAATGGCCCTCCCCACCGTAGTATGCACGGCATACGCCCCCCCCACCCAGAGGTCCTACATGTGTGCATGGCATGTTGTGAATGAGGGGGGAGAGGGGCTAGGATTCATAAGGCCAGGGGGCAGATTATTCACCCCCTGGAAAAAGAGAGCCAGCTAACCAGCTGCCTTAATAGGCACCCCAGCCCCCCCTGCCGAGCGGGAAGGAGCGGACCCGGGGCCTCCAGGGCACCGCCAGCACCAAAAGCCACCCCCCACCCTCGGCGGCACCCCGGGGGAAGCACAGGCCACCCCGGCGCAGGGAGGCACCCACCAAAGAGATGGCCAGGCCCCGGGCGCCACAGCCTCGAACCCCGTACCGAGGCCTGCACCAAAGAGGTCAACCGCCCCTCCCAGGGCCAGCCCCTGCCGCCACCAGCACTCCAGACCCCACGCCCCATGACCACCAGTTAGCACCCGCCCAAGCTCCCCCCCACCACCCCCAGCCAGGGCAAACACCCAGACATCATAAAACGGCAGCCATCCCAAGAAGCCACTAGACGCCCACAGCTCGAGGGCCCAACCCCGCCCGAGGAGACGAGACCACAGCCGACCACCCCCCCCATATAATGGAATTGGCCAGAGTGGACCAGAGAGAATCCAATTCACATAATTGTTTATTTTGGATGGGAGCAGATATTCTCTCCATACTTAAGTGGTCTAACAGTAAATTTCTATGCTGAGTAATACATAAATTATTTTTTGATTTCCTGTTCATGAAGATAGTTTTCTTTGCAATGCCTAAGGCAGTAAGGATTATGTGTGCCTTATTTTCTTCCATATCTAATTCACTTGCATCTCCTAAAATATACAGTGTGGGTGAGGTTGGGATATGACAATTAAACCATACTGATAGATCTTCACATATCATCTGCCAGAACTTCTGCACCGGTGTGCAGGACCTTATTGCATGCATGTACTGTAGTTCTCCACAAAGTTACCTGAGCAGTGGGTACATAAGTTTGAGTGTTTAAGGCCTATTTGGAACATCCTTTGTCCTGTGTAGTGTATTCAATGGAGAGTTTTGTATTGTACAAGTTGCAAGTTGGGACTTTTAGTCATTTTGAAAGGGTTTAAACATATTTGATTCCAAACGTTTTGCTCGGGATCAATGGATAGATCTTGCTCCCATTTTGAGGTTGGGAGGGAAATTGAGTCATCTATTTATAGATTTATAATCCCTTTATCACGCCATACAGGAAAGTTCAATGCTTTCTTTTTTTGGCAAATATCTGGATTGTTCCAAATAGGTGTTAGATTACAGGGCTAAGTGCAGACCTGGTTATTTTAAAAAATTCCCACCAGGCTGTCAATGAGGTTACTAAGGCTTTTAAAACAGTTATAACGCTTCATGCTAGGACTTATAAAGGGTAGATCAGAGATTTTTTACTTCTCCACTGATTGCTTGTTCTAAGTCCAGCCATGGACTGTCTACTGGGCTTGATTTAATCCAATTTGATACATACTGCAATCTGTTGGCTAAGAAGTAGTGATAGAAATTTGGTAGTTCTAGACCACCATCACCTTTAGCATTTTGTAGGGTCTTTAATCTTATTCGCGATGGTTTATTCTTCCATAAAAATGATGAGATGCTTGTGTCTAGTGATATAAACCAAGCAATAGAGGGTTTATTAGGGATCATTGAGAACAAGTAATTGATTTTAGGCAGGATCTTCATTTTAATGGTGGCAATTCTACCCATGAGTGATATAGGTAGATTTTTCCATCGCATGAAATCTACCATTTTTAATACTGGAATGTCATTCATCTGTACCAAGTCTGAGAGCCTGGTGGAAAAATGTATGCCTAAGTATCTGAGGTTACCTGACTGCAATAGAGTAGCAGTTGTGTTTTGGAAATTACAAGGCAGAACTGTTGGTCTGCTCCAGTTGACGGAGTAGTCTGATATAGATGAGAACTTATCTATAAGTGATATTGTCTTAAGAAGAGAGGCTGGTGAGTTCCTAAGAAAGAGTAATACGTCAACTGCATAAAGGCTTATCTTATGGTCTATTTTTTTTTTGTTTGAATTCCTTTAATATGTAAATTTTGTCTAATCGCCGCTGCTAGTGGCTCAATGAAGATAACAAAAAGCGAGGGAGAGAGCGGGCAGCCCTGCCTGGTGCCCCTCTGCAAACGGAGGCTTCGAGAAAATAGTTCATTTGTCCTAATACGTTCATTTGGAGAGCTGTATAGTGTTTTAATCCAGCTTATGAAGGATGAACCAAATCCAAATTTATGTAGAACTGCAAATAGAAATTTACAATTTACTTTGTCAAATGCTTTCTCTGCATCTAGAGATATAACCGTGGTTTCTAATTTGTTAATGGAGCAATAGTCTATAACATTCAATAGTCTACGTGTATTATTGGCTGAGTGTCTACCCTTGATAAAAACCTGTTTGGTCAGGATGTATAAGAAATGGACTAACTTTCTCTAATCTTTTGGCAAGGACTTTGCCAAATTATTTTAAGATCTACGTCTATGAGTAAGATTGGGCGGTAGCTCGACGTTGGGTCTTTACCAGGTTTCAGAAGCAGGCTAATAGTTCATGTTTGGAGATAGCGAGTGATCATTCTGAATTTCAGTAACCATTCTGATAAAAACGGGTGCTAACGTTGGCCAAAATACTTTGTAGAATTCTGCTGGGAAACCATCGGGACCTGGGACTTTATTATTTGGAAGATGCTGTACGGCTCCGGGTCCGGTGGCAAAAGACCCATCCGCTGACATACAGTTTGTTGACCGCGATGACAGCACGGGAGCCTCCGTCGATGAATTTTTTTCCTTATAGGGAACAGGATCTTCCTTCTTTCCAGGATCTCCTTGGGAAACTGGTCGTTGATGCTAAAGTTTGTTCCTTTTAATTCCCGGCCGAGGCTTTTAACCAGTTCTTTTTGTTTAAAGTGCTCGAATTTAGCCACTATTGGTCTGGGTCTGCGTCCGTCGGGTCTCTTCACTCCTAGGTGGTGAACTCGATAGAAGCTGATGGTTTTTACTGTGTCCTCCGGGAGTTTTAGCTGAGTTAGAATGAACTCTTTCACTGTAATAATAATAATAATAATAATAATAATAATAAATTTTATTTGTATTGCACTTTATATTTTAGCAATTTCAAAGTGCTAAAATATGCTTTCTCCAGGATGCCTGAAATTACTAAATTGTCTCTCATGCTGCGGGCCTGGAGGTCAATGATAGTTTATTTTATTTTTTAATTTTCCTCCGAAAGGCGCGTCATTCCATCTGTGAGGGATTTTACCGATTCCCCGAGGGTCGCATTCTCTGCAGCAAGTGATTCCACCTGTTGTTGGCTGTACTCCACTGACTCACGCAAAGCCTGGAACTCTTTATGGAGAATTTCCATTAGGGACAGACGCGCCTCTAAGCAGGATAGTCGTATATCTATAGACTCCAAAATGTCTGTCACATCGTTGGTATTACGAGAAGCCGCTTCTGGGGAGTCCTCGGGTTTGGCTTCTCTTGGAGGACGAGTTATTTTTACAGGTGGAAGTGGTCGGTGTTTTGTCTGATTTCCGCATAGCAATTCTCTCGAAGTACTCGTCTATACAATTTTCTAAACTGTTCAGAATTTCACTGTGCTCCAGGATGCTAAATTTTTTTATGGATACAACTGAAATGAATTTTGATTACCTTTAAGGCTGTCTAGAGATAAGTTGGCGTGGAAAGAATCCGATTGATAACCTTTTTGCAGTCAGCTGCGCACCGCCGTGTTCAATACTGCCGTGCTTCTCGTCGAGGTCTCGCGTTGTTACAGCATAGCCCCTACTCAGTTTTTCTCCGGTTTTCTTGCTGCTCTTGTCTCTCGCACCCCAGTAAAATGGCCGCCGCCTCGTTTCCATTATGTATACCTTGGACAATGACGTCAACTTAATGCGACTTATCATATTTTGACTCTCGTTGCTCTAGCTTCTTAGTAGCTGACAGGAGAACAAAAGGATATCAGTTCATCAATTGAAATTTCTCAAGTTCATGACTGTAAGTATGACCACAGTGCATATGGTGCAACTGATAGTTTTGTTACTTCATACCATCTGATGTGGACCCAGGCCGCATGTTAAACATGTCAAGTAAATTGGCGATGCTAATTTCTGTTAGCCTGTTAATGGCAGTTCCCATTAGGTGTTAGCATAGTGCTAATTGTCAATGACGGTAATCGATCTAAAATCATTTTGCAGGCCTACGTGGTCCCACTGTTAAGCAAATAAATTCAGTGAACCAAATCTGAAACAGCACAAAGACGATAACAGTCTTAAAAATGATTAGACTAAGAGCTCTTTCATTTAAAAACAAATTGAGCTTAGGCTACTTGAAGCCTACATCTAAATGCCTGTGTTTGTGTGTTTGTGTAGGTTCCTGTGATATCCTTCAAGCCCAGCAATCACCACACAATAAATATTACTTGGCTTGTGCCATTTATTTGCACAACTGCAAACAGGCTTAACGGCTTCTGGCTCAACTTCTTGTTCTAGCTAGCTTCCATTATTCCCCAGAACGTTAGCTCCCTCTAGAGGAATTATATGGGTATTGTGACGCCCGCTCCGTCCGCTCCTCGTGTGTGCCATGCCCCCTAATTACCCACGTGTGCCCAGTCGTGTCTTGTTTCCTGCTGCCTTGTTTCATGTATTTAAGTTCCTGACTTGTACTAACCCGTTGTCTGTCATTGATGTTAGTCTGCGTCTAATGTTCCCGGCTCCCCGAAGCCCGATTAAACCCTCGTTTACCCCGATTCCTGCTTGCCTGTCTATTTTGGATCGCTCGCGCTCCCTGAGCGATCTTCAATCCAGCCCGTCCTGCACTACGCGTGACAGAATGACAGACCCACTGAACAAGGCACAGCAGCAGACCGAGAGCCATCGTCTCGGTCTGCTGCAAGAGGTGTACCATTGGCTGAACCAGCCCGACGTCCAGGAGGACCCCGTCGCGCTGAAATTGGCCACCGACAGCTGCGATCTCCTGCTGGCGATGTCCCCATCGGAGGGCGGGCATCGTTTGGGAGAGGTGCGCGCCCTCCTCCATGAGCTCATCCAACGGATGACAGCTCGGAGGTTAGAGCTGGACGCGCCATGCGTCGCGGAGACTGTTCCCCTGCTGTCTGTCCCACCGGACGAGGAGCAGCCTTCCGCGACTCGCACGACAAAGAGGAAGAAGAGGAAGAAGCACGCGATCGCCCCTGCGATCGTTCTGGGAGCGTGCACGCTCATCCCCGCTTCTCTCCTCACCGGGGAATTGGAGGACTCCCCGGCTGACCTCGACGTCGTCACCGCAGCTAAGCTGCCTGTGCAGGCAGCTTCCCCCGTCCGGGGAGAACACCCAGCCGCCGCTGAGCTGCTACCGCCCCTCGAGCGGTACTACTTCCGGCCCGAGCGGCTGGCCAACAAGGGGGCCAGCGCAGTGCGGGACGCTATCCCGCGTGTGCCCCGGGCACTTAAAGGGGCCACGTCCGTCTTGCCCGCACGGGACCTACCGGTCCCGCCGCCTGCAGCCCCTGCTCAGCCCGAGCAGCCGCCTCCTGTGCCTGCAGCCCCTGCTCAGCCCGAGCAGCCGCCTCCTGTGCCTGCAGCCCCCGGGCAGGCGCCCCCACTGCAGCAACCTGCAGCTCCCGGGCAGGCGCCCCCACTGCAGCAACCTGCAGCTCCCGGGCAGGCGCCCCCACTGCAGCAACCTGCAGCTCCCGGGCAGGCGTCCCCACTGCAGCAACCTGCCGCTCCGAGTCCTGACCGCGCTCCGAGTCCTGACCGCACTCCCGATCCGCCGCCCTTGCCTGCGGCTCCGGGCGCCTGAGCAGCCGCCTTCGCTCCCTGACGCGCCCGGAGAAGCGCGCCTTGGAGAGGGGGCTCCTGCAGGGGAACGACCGCCTCTGCCGGTGGACCCCTCGCCGGAGCGACGGCTCCTGTCTGCTGACCAGGCGCCCGAGCAACCACTCCCGCCTGCGCACCCTATGCAGCCGCCTGCGCAGCCCGGGGCGCTCCCCGTACCTGCAGCAGCTCCAGCGCCCACGCCCACGCCCGAGGCACTCCCCGTGCCTGCTGCAGCTCCCGGGCCGGCGCTCCCACTGCAGCAGCCTGCAGCTCCCGGGCCGGCGCCCCCACAGCCTGACCGTGTTCCTGTCCCGGCGCCCCCTCTCCCTGCTGCGGCTCCCGAGGCGCCCCCTGACCGCGCTGCTGCGGCTCCCGAGGCGCCCCCTGACCGCGCTGCTGCGGCTCCCGAGGCGCCCCCTGACCGCGCTGCTGCGGCTCCCGAGGCGCCCCCTGACCGCTCTGCAGCGGCTCCCGAGGCGCCCCCTGACCGCGCTGCAGCGGCTCCTGTCCCTGGCCCCGCTCCTGTCCCTGGCTCCGCTCCTGTCCCTGGCCCCGCTCCTGTCCCTGGCCCCGCTCCTGTGACTCCTCTGCCCTTGCCTCGGCATCCTCGGCCCCAACCGAGGGGCGTGATGTCCGTGTCCCGTAAGGGGCGGGGACACAGACGCAGGGCTGGGGTCCCTCCCGCCCGGCCCCCTGGCTCGCCCTCCCTCGCCTGCGCTCTGGCTCAGTTGGCGCCTGCGGGTCCTGGCCCTCCGGGTCGGACGTCGCCTGCGGGTCCCCCTCCGAGGCCTCGTCGCCCCGCCTCGCTCCCCTCTCCAGAGCCTGGTCGGTCGCCTGCGGGCTCCCCGACGGTGGCTCCTTGGTTGCCTGCGGGGCCCCTACCTCCGGCCCTCCACCGGACGTCGCCGCCTGCTGCGGTTCCCCCCTCCTCCGGGCCTTCGCCGTGGGCCCCTCCTGCTCCCTCGTCCCCTTCCCCGGTGCTCCCTCCTGCTCCCTCCCTGGCCCCTCCGCGGGTCCCTCGCCCTGTCTCCTCGGCCCCTCCGGGGTCCCCTCCGGCTCCGGCCTCCCGGCCGCCTGCGGCCCCTCCGGCTGCCTCCCGTCGCCCGCTTAGGCTCCCTCGGGCTCCCCTTGGTACCCCCTCCTTCTCGCCCTGTGCCCCTGCCTTTGTCCCTCCTGTCTTTGTCCCACCGTCCTCTGTTCCTGGTCCCTTTGTTCTGCCCCACTCCTTTCCTGGTTTCCCGTCGTTCCCTCCCGTCACTCCCGCTCCTTTTGTTCCGCCTGTTCCCTGTGTTTCTCCCTTCCTGGTCTGTCTGTCGGCCTTTCCTGTCCTGTGTCGTGTCCTGTCCTGGCTCCTGCCTCTTTGTCTGTTTTGCCTGTCTGTCTTGTTCCCTGGTCCCCTTTGATTTAGGTTTGCTTTTGTCTTTCAGGTTCTGGTTTCCCGGTCTCGTCCCGTCCTTCGCCTCCTCCCGGGCGCGCCCGGTGTAGCGCGCCTTTGGGGGGGGGTTCTGTGATGCCCGCTCCGTCCGCTCCTCGTGTGTGCCACGCCCCCTAATTACCCACGTGTGATTTCCTGATCGTGCCCAGTCGTGTCTTGTTTCCTGCTGCCTTGTTTCATGTATTTAAGTTCCTGACTTGTACTAACCCGTTGTCTGTCATTGATGTTAGTCTGCGTCTAATGTTCCCGGCTCCCCGAAGCCCGATTAAACCCTTGTTTACCCCGATTCCTGCTTGCCTGTCTATTTTGGATCGCTCGCGCTCCCTGAGCGATCTTCAATCCAGCCCGTACTGCACTACGCATGACAGGTATGCTTTCACGTTCAGTTTACCACAGTTAGCCTACAGAAAATCTGTATTGGATCAGTATTTCTGTTTAGCCTACATTTTAGTGCATTACTGTATTTAATATCTTTGACACTAATAGGCAGTGTTGCAGGAAAATAGTAGCCTATAATGGTTAATTTAGAGAATGTGTTTCTAATTACAGAAGTGAGGGAGAGCAGAATCATGTGAAGGAGGTGTACGTTTAAGGTGGAATGGACGATAAATCCTGAGTTCAGGTACTGGATAGGGCATGTGACAGATAATGTACATCGGGCATACTGCAAGATATGCAAGAAAGCTTTTGATGTAGGCAACATGGGCATTTCTGCTGTTCAAAGCCATGCCAAAGGACAGGGACACAAGAGGGTCCTCTCCTTTTGAGCAAGTCACTGGTGTTGTGTTAGACCATAGCTACTTGCCAGCCAGCTTTGGAGCCCTAACTGAGAATGCTCTGGTGTATATCACAGGTTTTGTTGTTAGGCAGGTCGTGAAGAAGCTGAAGTGTGATGTGCTGCAGTAGCTTGGTTAGTACAGCCGTGCCTTCACGTCTCGTCAGAACTATCATCTGCTAACCTTGCGTAACAATGGAGGCCTGCTGATACTAAGCCATGGTACAGTAAAGGCGATTGGCTCAGCTGAGCAGTGCATCAGACAGGCCTCCAACATCCAGTCTCTGTTGAATAGGGTTGTGAAAGCAGATGTAGGTTTTCAGGATATATTTAATCGTTGTGATCACATTGCTGAAACTCAAGATGGCATTGGCAACCATCATTTCAATTTAATTTCACTTGTCTTGCTTTCACAAGTTGAGAGAAGACCATGTGGCAAAAGTACATACTCTCCAACTACAGAGCAGCAGTTTGAGGAAGAAACTGTGTAAAATAGTATTGTTACAAGGATACTAAATACTAGACACAGAGCCTCTGTCTTCCCACCCCCACCCCACAGGAAAGACACAGCTTCTGTACTGACACCAGTATATATTGCAGTTCATTGGCTATAGTTCTTGACAAATATACACAAGATGCCTGTGTGTATGGACCTGCCCTGTCTATAGTTATTTTTCCAAAAAGCAGGTAAACGGATGTTCATCTTTCATATTAAATGTAAAAAAAAAAGAAAAAATTTTCTTTGTCTGGAAAATGTATTGTGTACAGTTCATTGTCTATAGTTCTCTACAAGTCTATACAAATGCCCGTTGCTTTGGATAAAGGCGTCTGCTAAATGCTTAAATGCAGTAACGGTCCTAGCCGATGAGGCGCCCTAGGCGAGCATCAGCGCCGGCGCGCCCCGCCCCCCAGGTGTAGGGAAACTATAGCGGAACTAATGTTGCGTTTGGGTTGAGGTCTGGTCAGTTTTGCTGGTAACATTTTTGTTTTGCTCAGTTATAAGTGCAGCATTTGTTATGCGGCTGAGAAAGTGTTTTAAGTTATAATGTCAATATTCATGGATATTGGAGTTATTGTATGAGCTGCAGTCATAAGTTAATGGCGTGAGCGAGCTGTAGCCTATTTATGTTTGTGTTTGGTTATTTTTAGGAAATTGCCTGTGTTTTTACTAATTCATTTTTTGATGTATGTGCTTTATTTTATCTAGTTCTCACGGCATGCTCGACCGGATAGATATGTGAATAAATGCCCGTGATCAGAGATCAACTTGTGTTTGTTATTGAGGGAGGTTACAAGGGGGGGGGGCTCATAGGAAAGTTATGTATCATCATCATCGTCATCATCATCATTATTATTATTACTACTTAATAGGCTTTGTTTAGCAGGTAAATTCATGTGGGCTTGTTCTTTTCATATTAAGACACATTAATACCAACTAGCTTTAAGAATAGTGGAATGTTACACTTTTTTCTTCCTCCGTTTGTGGCGCCCCCTGGATGAATGGCGCCCTTGGCCCATTGCCTATATTGCCAATGCCACGAGCCGGCCTGCATTAATGTAAATGCATGAGTGGTAACACAATGGGATTTATCATGGAGATTACCTGGGTCTTTCAGCTAACATTGCTGGCCTTTTTTGTGGTGTTTTGTATTTGCATTGTTCTGCACGTAGTAGGAGAGTAGTGTATGTTTATTTCGATTGGAAGAATGAAAAAATACCTATATGCGCATTACATTTTGAACATAAAAGTAGGCTGTGTTAAGAAAAACCGCTTCCCTGTCGATTTACTCGTGGCTCGGTCGTAAATACACGTCTGACATTTATAATGAACCAAGACAATAAAAATCGCTTCTCAAATTTGCCCATTTATGGTTCTTTATTTCTGAATGCCAGCTTGTCCCTGATAGACGTTCATTCATTTAAAAGGAGCTCTACCCCGTCCCAAGATGGCGGCTCTGTTGACGCATTCGCTCCCATAGACGGCTGTATTCAACGCGACATCCAGTGTTTATATCTCTGGTACTGATCTAGCTGTAGTTAGATTAAATACAGTACAACTCTTCACGTAAACCCGCATTAGAAACAGAGGTACAGAGAGAGTGTAAGGAAGCTAAACTTCATCCATTATTATAAAAAGAATAAAATACATTACTCCAGATTGCAGTGTTAGTTTGGCCTCCTTTGCATATTTTCCTTTTCCTTCACAATTCATTTATAAAAATAGATCCAGAAAAAGGAATAATTGGAATGTTTCCTTATAGAAACAGTGGGACAAGATAACACTGTGGCCGTTATGAAGCCAGGCGCCGAAAGTTGGTGACGTATCCCAGCTAATAAATGTTATTTATGAGAAAACTACAGTAATGTGGATGTCAGTTCTTCTTTATGCGTGAAGGATGGCGCAATGGCCCTGGTGGACGGCGTGGCCAATGCTGCTGACAGCCTTCGGCTATGATACAGTCCCAATGACCGAGCTGGAGCACACTTCCACTTTTAGGATTGGATGGAGAAGCAGCATACAAGATCGACAGCAAGACAACTTCACCTGTCCAGCAAACCAACCATGCTGAACTGGCCCCTACTAATGGAAGTGAGATGTACTTCTGCAGGGGGTGTTATAGGGGGAAGAACATCCTTGCGTCTGCCGGAGTGCCCCCTCAAGTGGCTGTGACCGAACTCGATGGATGAATTGGACTGCATGTACTATGGCTATGTTAAATGCCAAAATACAACGAAATAATGTTCAACGAATGTTATTGACATCTAATCATAGTGCTTGGAAGCAACTGTGAAGTATTAGTTCTACTATGTGGTTACATCTAAAGCCTGAAATACCTCAGTTTAATGATACTTTATGCACTGGGCATGGGGGAATGTATAATGTAACTACACACCAAGCTCAATGTAGATTCCACGGGTTGTCCATAATAGCTGGAGGGGCATAATGGTGTCGTGGATCGCCCAGGGGAAGCCCCTATGATGTCACGCGGGACTCCCCTGCCACACCCCCGCTGGTTTCCCTAGGAGGGAGTTGAGCAGCGGCCGTAGCGCTTCTACACCTGTCCCGAGAACCGGCAGGACCGGTTACCGTTTGCCCTCCTCTACCAGCTGATGCCCGTTGGGGTAATCGGCTAGCCTTTTTATTCGTGTTTGGCACACCTGCCGGTCTTCAGCCCTCCGTGCTAAGTTCCAGCGTTTATTCCCTGACCTGTCTCCACCTCTGTTCTGCCTCTTCCGCCCTTCGCTTATAGCCTAGCCCTCTCACTGCCGATGCCGATCGCCTGACCACCTGTCTGTTTTCACTACCTCGATTTTGGATTTTTTTTGTCTCTGTCCTGTTGCTCTCTCTCCCGGAGTTGACGGAGAAGATAAATATTGGACTGATCCGCTATAGCGTCCTCCTTATTTTCCGCAACCCCCGCCGTGATTAATGGACTCTACAGGTAAAGGGAGAATAGCTAGATACCTATACTAACAAAAGGTATGATATACGAGATTGTGATAAAACTGATAGAGGATATATATGCTCACTACGAACACGTCATACTAACCCATGTTTTGATACGAAGGGAAACGTGTGCCAATAGTACTATTGGCCCCCCCGAGATATGCTATTTGAAGTCGGTCCTCACATCCTTTGTGTGAGTACCATCCACGTCCATGAACATCTACCATACGTGCCGTATTCCGGATGTTAGAATAACACATATATTTGGAAATGGCAAAACAAAACATATTGGTTAAAAATTCGAACACCTTATGAAAGTATAAACCAAACGCAAATGTCACAAGCAACGCAGTTACTGAATATTTTTGAATGTGTGAAACTAACGTCAATATCTGTCATTGCTTGTTGCACATGCTTGAAAATTAGTCAGAAATCTGTCCACTTAAAACTACGTAAATAAATTCTCTACTTGATGGGCTGGTGCTGAATGAATAGGCCACCTGGCCAACTTGTGTCTGTGCCACTGACTGGCATCCTGACATATAATGACTTTTCCCCCCTCACTGTAAAAAGTCCAGACAGCAAATTAGTTAACAGTAATTAGTAATCACGTGTAGTTCTCATTTATCGTGATGTAAACTTCAAAACCTTTTCTGCACATTTTAATGATTTAATTAATATTACCTAATTTGTTTATCATTTTCTGCAATCACTGTATGTTAAAGCAAGTTTTAAAACTAGCTGTAAAATTATTGATGCTGTTGTTGAGCTGAAATTTGTTGCCGGAGCCTTAGGATATGCCTCTATACACAGGAGTGAGGGGATGGATACACTATTCTATGGATGCCTCTGAAGAGAATAATTATCCCGATTTTATATTGAGAGAGATGGTTAATTCCATTTTAATGCAGACTGGGTTCACAGCCCCTGTTCTGCCCTTGATCTTTTGCATGCATGCTATCATGTATTAGTTTACTCTGAATTTTGATCACATGTCAAACTAAATAAATTTTGGACTGGATTCCATGTTTTTACGCTGTAAGTTACATTTTTATTTCAGCATAATTATAAGATCCCGCAGGTAGAAAATAAGTCTGTTACTTAATAAATGACCATAAAGTAGCTGCTGCTGTATATATTCCATAAATATACTGAACTGGAGTTCTATGCATCCTTACAAAGTAATAACTGTAAGCGTTATTTAAGTATGAAAGAGTTTAGGACATTGTCACCTGCAGTGGATGGCCACATGTCCCCATAATTATAACTTTAGATTATATTTCTGCATGACTGAGTATTCACTGAGTAACTGGTAGTGTTGGATGGTATTCACGCCTCATATTTACCATTTATATCAGTCTTCAAAGTGTTTAGATTATTAAGGCTGGTCTTGGTTGTTTTCTTGCCTGGAGAAACAGAAGTTTGATGCCATGACGCCACAGCTGCTCGCCGTTCCTGTCAGTACGGTGGAGGTAAGAGTTTGAAACGTTCATCAGCCTGTCAGCTACGCATCTCGCCTGGATACAGGACTCAGCTTTTATTCTTCCGTAATACGCCCTAAGCCCCTCACTCTACTCAATCTCAGTGCTGTTTGGTAGTAAATAAGTCATTGTCACTGACTGCCACAGATTACGGAAATTAAATGGCACAAGTGTAACCCTGTCATTTTAAAGAGGGTAAACTCTGATCAGGAAATTTACGATGTCAGAATAAACTGATTTTTTAAAAGAACTAACTAATGTGCCCTAATAAGGAAATGCATACAATCAGAATAAAATATCTGTGGTTTTTAACAGTGGTACAGTAACAGTCTGATAAAGAAAGGTATCAGATCAATATATCTATAGCATGTAATGGAACTTGCATGAATATATTCTCCCCTCCGGAATTCATAGTTCCAGTAGTTATCTGAAATTGCCGTTATTCGGAAAATTACAGACTATGAACAAAAACGGACAATGCTAGAAAATAAAAGAATGTGTATGACGGAACTCTAGAGTATTTTTGCAAGGGTGGGTACTAGCTGGTTTATGTACTAGCTCACATTCAAGAAACACCATAAATGCTACTCATACACAGTTGGGGGGCAGGGGTCAATACATAGACCAAGTCCTTGTGCCTGTAATCGGAAGGTCACCGGTTCAAACCCAGCCTCAGCACGTCTGCGGGTCCTCGAGCAAGGCCCTTAATTCCCCCCAGCTCCCTAGACGCCCCAACAGGTAGCTGCCCTTCACAGACAACTTACTCCACAAAGGGCATGTTGAGGGAGACACAAAAAACGCAATATCCCCACAGGGATTAATAAAGTATTGATTATTATTATTATTATTAGAAGTTGTAGACGATGAATTCCAGCTGAATGATGTTAATTTACACATTGCTGAAACTAAAGTGGAACACCTCAACATAAATGATCTAGAAGCAGGCAGTGTGAAGGTGTCCACATCACATGGCGATGTGGTGAAGGGGCCTCTGCAAACAACGTATGGGAAACAGAAGAAAGGAAAGAACCGGCAAAATTACACCCCACTGTCAAAAACGAGAGCCGGTGGCTGAAGCTGAACATCCTTCTCAGCCTGTTATTTGAATTTGTCAAATTGTTTTTAATCATTGTGGGATTAGCCCCATTGAACCCTTCACATACATACTTACAGCATCTCTAATATACTTTGAATTGTAAACATGTTTCTTCTCTACATCCATTTATCCATCCATCCATTTTCCAAACCGCTTATCCTATCGGGTCGCGGGGGGTCCGGAGCCTATCCCGGAAGCAATGGGCACGAGGCTGGGAACAACCCAGGATGGGGGGCCAGCCCATCGCAGGGCACACTCACACACCATTCACTCACACAGGCACACCTATGGGCAATTTAGCGACTCCAATTAGCCTCAGCATGTTTTTGGACTGTGGGGGGAAACCGGAGTACCCGGAGGAAACCCCACGATGACATGGGGAGAACATGCAAACTCCACACACATGTGACCCAGGCGAAGACTCGAACCTGGGTCCCAGAGGTGTGAGGCAACAGTGCTAACCACTGCACCACCATGCCGCCCCTACATCCATTTATTTCTTACCTATTATGCAATGTAAGGGGAATCTTACTAATGCTAATAATTACAACTAATATTGTAACTGTGTTTTGCTTATGTTTGGAAGTCCTGGGTTAAGGACGAGGAGTTTTGTGCGTGCATGCGTGCCTGCATGTGTGCATGCCTGTGTAAGTACCTACCTGTCTGCGTGCCTGTGTACATGTCTGCCTGTGTGAGTGCATGCGTGCTTGTGTGGGTGCGTGCATTCCTGTGTAAGTACCTACCTGTCTGCGCGCCTGTGTGTGTCCGTGTGTGTGCCTGCCTGTGTGTATATGTCTGTGTGTGTGCATGCCTCTGTGCATGCCTGTGCTTGCGTGCCTGTGTCCGTGCATTCCTGTGTGCTTGTATGCACCTGTGTCTCTGTGTGTCCTTGCATGCATGGGTGCCTCTGAGTGCCTGTGAGCCTACCTGTGTCTGTGCCTGCCTATGTGTGTGTGTGTCTGCGTGCGTGCCTGTGTGCGTACATTTGTGCGTGCCTATGTGTGTGTGTGCCTGCCTGTGTGCGTGTGTGCTTGACTGTTTGGAGGAGTGCCTTTATGCATGTGTGCATACTTGCCTGTCTGTGTTCGCGCGCGCTTGCCTGTCTGCCTGCCTACTTACATGCCTGCCTACTTACATGCCTGCCTACTTACATGCCTGCCTGTGTGCACCATTCACACTCATGGTCAACTTGTTAACTCCAATTAACCGCAGTATGTTCCCAGAGGCGGGTGGCACGGTGATGCAGTGGTTAGCGCTTTCGCCTCACACCTCTGGGATTTGGGTTTAAATGCGGCCCTGAACAGGAGAAGCCCCTGCGGCCCTGAACAGGAGAAGCAGTTTCAGAAGATGGATGGTTGGATGGTCCCAGAGTTGTGAGACAACAGTGCTAACCACTGCACCACTGTGCCATCCCCATGTATGGGATATATAGGAGAAAACCTGTTACAGTTATCCAGTGTGTAACATGTCAAATCATATGACCCAGCCTGTTCCTAAAGGGGACTCGAGAGATTCTGAGTTTAAGAGCCAATAAGGCACAGTTTAAGTCTCTGTAGTGTAAAAATAATGTAACAACAAACAGTTCTATCAACCTGTATGAAGCATATGCAAAATCAATGAACAATGCAAAAATAAGTGTAACTGTCCTGCACTATGTAGCGTATAGTATAGTCATATATACTTAGTCAGTTAATTTTTAATTAGTTACAATTTTGATACAAATTACTATACATTTTAGAAGAAAAATGTTCTATCTATAATTTCTCATGTGTCAGTAATGGCTGGCTGCTTTTGCCAGGTTCCATGTATAAAGTAAATAAGGCTGAATTTTACTTAAATATATGTAGTGCTGATATTAGGAAGAACCATCATTCTTTAGAATTCCACATCCTTTTAAGTTTGGTTCTAATTGTGGTTGAGGAATACCTTCTCTTAGCATCCAAGAGATAGCTTCATTTTCGATTTTGTATTTGTCGCTCCCTCGCTCAGACCTTTGTTCTGTAAACTGCTGTTCAATACTCTCAGCTGTAAGCTTTTCGTTGATCTTTGTAAATACCGTTCTGAATACGCCTGGATGGCTCTGGATAGCATCCAGTAGTCCACAGCTACGAAGCCCATCCTGGAACCTATAAAAAATTTTGATACATTGATCAAAAGAGAAAAAAAACATCCACTAATTTTGAATGCCCTATAAACTTTGAACATGGATAATACATGATGAGGAACATGCCTTTCAAAGTGTTTCCTTATCCTGAAGGACAAACCAATTAATGACGTCTTGCACCACTTCATTTTTATTACTGACAGAGATGCTTCGCAGACATCCAGCCAGCATCAGGTGGGTCTCACATCTTTCAACAGCTTTGTTCAGGTTTTTCTTAAACTCTGAAGCCACAACTTGACACTGGATTGAAAACATTTATTTTTACAGTGAATTATTTGTTCATGCAAACATTAATATCAAGCTTTTCAAATGCACATGAGCATAAAGAGAACTGACAAAACGTACTAAAGAATACGTAAACATTGCTATAAACACCATTTTAAAATTGTACAGCAGTCTGAAATGCAATTATTCACGTTCTTCCCCTACCTCTGACAGCAAGCTTTTTAATTCATGATCATGAATGTCCTCAATGTCTGCACTTTCTGCACCTGACACTATGGCTTGATACAAGACTGGAGCAAAGAAACGTGGGGATGGTCCTCCTTGAACTATGCCCATTGCAATCAACTCTCCTGCATAAAAGTAGCTGTTTTCTTTTAAAGCTACCAGAGAAAGATGAGAAATCATGCAATTACATTCTCAACAGTAACCAAAGCCTGACATATATATGAAATGTTTGATGGTTTCCCTCTGCAACACTTACACACATATATGGCACTCCAAAACTCGCTGGTAGTCAGAACCTGTGAACACTGGGCTCTGCCTTATATGTTGAAATGCAAGTCTGAAGAACTCCCTCATTGGGCCACCCATATAAACTGCTTCTACAGAATTTCCCTCATAAGTGAATTTGGCATCAATTCTCTTTCTGGCAGAGAAATTTGGTCTCCTCATTGTGCGGACAGCACCATCCTAAATGTTCTTCCGGTTGATGTTGAAGCGAAGAGCTTCATCCTTATCAATATTCCTTTTGCAGCATCTGCAAGACATCCTGCAGCCTGAAAAGACAGTCACACAACCAAACATAAAAAAACACTACATAACAAAATTGCGACATTTGAACATTAAACTCACTTGACATTTCTATCAATGACTCTTCTATAGCTCGACTGATTTGTTCATCCTCTGACTCACTCACATCAGAGCAAACAAGGTCCAAATAGTCCCTGAAAAAATTTGCTCATTTGAGGTTGTTCTTACATTTTCTATCTTTCTGAGACCTCATTTACATTAATCATACCTGTATGTACAAACAGATGGACTTTCTGTGTCTATAACAGTGGAAGTTAAAATCTGCGGGGTGATATCAGCTTGGATGTTAGCTAGTGATTGTGAAGTACAAGGTGCTTCCTCTGCCTGGCATCTGGTATCTGGCTGTTGGTTTTGCTTTACAAGAAGAAGAATATAAAGACATTTTCATTTAAATGATACATTAAAATCACTCAGCATACATCTAAATACTTTAACAAATGCTCAGCGAGTTTTAAAGTCCATTTAACACACATTGAAATAATGTCTCAGGTGATGCAAGACAAAAAAAGTCTAAATCATGTATTTTACCTTGAGCACTGTTCAACATGCTGAACTAGAGACTGCATGGGAATATAATTTCTACAGGTCTGACATTTTTCCAGCACCAATGCTTGGCCCTTAAGGTAGAAAGCATAACAGTTAAACACAGCATAATACAAACAAGACATATGTAAATCTCTGAACATAACTCTATTTAGTAATTATTTGTAGTAGTTTAAAGAAATTGAAGATATTTCGTAGGAGAAGTGAGATGCTTTCATGAAACATTTACAAGTGTACAAAAAAGGCAAGATTTTTTGTGACTAACCTCATTAAGCTTACACAATCCATCTGTGCTTATGCTAACTTGGACGGAGTGGACGGATATAGTCGACTGCCTGATTCAAACCACTCTCTGTTCTAAGGTATTTCACGCTATATTCATTGGGTGGTATTGGCAGAGGTTCCAAATATATTGATCTAAAACATGCCAAAATTTGAAATCCTCCAGAAGTATTAAGTGGTGGATAAGCTGCATACAGGACATCTCAGAGGTCTTTGTAATTGCCATTTTTATCTGGGAATGTTATTCGCTTCCTACCTAGGCCACAGTTCTGTAAATGACTATGTTCTTCTGGCAAAGGATGGACATCTTTTTCCGCAAAACAGAAGAAGTCATGTGTCCATGACTCTGTTGTTATACTTGCTCTCTATTTCACCCTTTGGTATGGGTCCCTTTGTCCTCTTAAAACGGTCATACAACTGGAACAGCTGGACTAGATTTCTTTCAATCTGGTCCTGTCTAGATGTGTTAAATTCAGAATGTGCAACAAGTGCAGAAAGACTGGCTGAGGTTGACACCCCAGGTGTTTGATTTGACACCAGTGATGTCGCTTCTGCTACAACTATGTCTGAATTTTCAGACTGTCTCATTAATATCCTTGCAGCTTGATGCAGAAGTCTGGCTAACTTTGGAGACTCGCCACTGGGAAAAAATGCACAATACAGTATGTACTCAGTTATCCAGACATAATTAGTCTAATGTCTGTTTCAGCAAAGAGTAGCTGTAACTGGTGATTGTGATCTCACACACTACTAAAACAAAAGTTTAACGAATAATATAGCATTAATAAAATAATGTCATATTAAAGTGAAAAAAGTACTTTTAAATCACATAGCTTTCTAAATTTTAACGTCAAGATATAGCAAGTTCGACCCAATGAAAAACATAACTTCTAAATACTAAGAAGTGCAGGGTGCTGACTACTTGTCATCTACTTAGATTTCCAAAAGGCTTTTGATGTTGTCCCCCACAAGAGGCTCCTACTTAAACTCAAAGTGACAGGTATTTTAGGTACCGTAGCGACCTGGATTGATAACTGGTTAACAGATAGGAAACAGCGAGTAGTTATAAGAGGCACAATGTCACAGTGGGCTTGCGTTCATAGTGGGGTACCGCAGGGTTCGATTTTAGGACCACTATTGTTCCTAATTTACATAAATGATATGGATACCAATATATACAGTAAACTGGTGAAATTTGCAGATGACACCAAGGTGGGTGGTGTAGCAGATACTGAATTAGTGGCTCAGCAGCTACAGCGGGATCTTGATTTAATTAGTGACTGGGCCGATACCTGGCAGATGAAATTTAACGTCGATAAATGTAAGGTACTCCATCTAGGGAGCAGAAATATAAAGTACAGGTATTTCATGGGTGTCACTGAAATAAAGGTAGCTGATCATGAGAAAGACCTTGGTGTGTATGTTGATGCTTCCATGTCCCATTCTCGCCAGTGTGGGGAAGCAATAAAAAAGGCCAATAGGATGTTGGGGTATATCTCCAGGTGTGTGGAGTTTAAGTCAAGGGAGGTAATGCTAAGATTATACAATTCCTTGGTGAGACCTCACCTAGAATATTGTGTGCAGGTTTGGTCACCATATCTTAAAAAGGACATTGTGGCCTTAGAAAAGGTGCAGCGTAGGGCTACAAAAATGATTCCTGGTCTTAGAGGAATGTCATACGAGGAACGGTTACTTGAGCTAAATCTGTTCAGTCTCAAGCAAAGGAGATTGAGGGGGGACATGATCTAGGTATATAAGATTCTAACAGGTTTGGATGCTGTTCAACCAAATAGTTACTTCAGCATTAGTTTAAATACACGAACTCGTGGCCATAGGTGGAAATTAGCGGGAGAACATTTCAAGCTGGATTTAAGGAAGCACTTCTTTACGCAGCGTGTAGTCAGAGTATGGAATAGCCTTCCTGATAATGTAGTGCAAGCTGAATCCTTGGGTTCCTTTAAATCAGAGCTAGATAAGATTTTAACGACTCTGAGCTATTAGTTTAGTTCTCCCCAAGCGAGCTTGATGGGCCGAATGGCCTCCTCTCGTTTGTATAGTTCTTATGTTCTTATGTTCTGATTACTTCTGTTGCTTAGTTCGATGTTATTTTATTTCCAGGTGTGATGTGCCGAGTATGAAGCTATTCGCCGCATTATAAGTATGAAAAGAAGACAGAATATCAAAAATATCGAGGCAGAATTAATTCAACAAAGTATCAAAAATATTATTCAAGAAAATGAAACACTTCTTGCGACTGAAGGCGTCTGTCGTCGAAAAGCGAAGCATTACTGTCGCCTTTAAATCATGTCACATTTGCGACGTTTTACAGGAGGTAGTTAATCTTAACTTCAGGTTTGTCTGTAAAATATCATTATAAACAAGTAATGTGAGTTTTCAGTTTGCTTAAAGCAAGATAAATGAAGTTACACTTCCTTTAAAATGAAAGATTACAATCCGTGGCAGAGGGGCAGTTTGCAGCACAACACCGGCATTAAACATCAGCATAATTAAAGCCAAACTAAATGAGTTTAGCGTCATTCGGTAATTACATAGCACAATTATATAACTTAATACATACATATAATGTAAGGACTTCCATATATTGCTGACCAGGAAAAACTTTAAGTTCTAACACGCTGTCAGCGCGTGCCTCGGTGTCCCCACAGTGCACCCACAGTCCTTTGCATGCACCGGTGCGCCCTTAAAACTGCAGGAGCCTTCTTACAGGCATGATTTTTATGATCGCGCATTGCATTTGTTTGACTTTATTAGGCTAAAACTTTTGTTCTAACTCAGACTTTCAGTTTCATGATGCAGGCCCCAGGTGCTACACAGTTAATGGTCCCTGAGTGCACCACAGCTTTCGCTATAAAACAATCTCTCTACAGCCATATTTGGGGGCTGCCACAGGGGTGGCCAGAGGTTTCCAAGGAGGGATGTGGCCGCCCCTTGGAGGCGCCCTTGACATTAAGAGGTGGGGAGATACAGTATATTGTCACACTGGGCCTCCTGACCCTTTGGGCCAGTAAGGCCAGTGTCTCTCTCCGGTAGGCGATCACCTCTTTATGGTGTCTTTCATACTGCTCCATCAGGGCTGCCGGTTCCTCCCGGATGCCCCTCAGAACAGATATTTTTTCCACCTTCAGACCTGAGGAGCTCTTCACTACATTGGCAGCGAATGTTTCTGCACCAGTGGGCTTGAGTGCGTGGGGGGAAGGAGGGGCGTGTGGTGACAAGGAAGCAGGATGGTTGGGGTTTGGTGATCTACCAGACTGAAAGGTATTCTGGGGACTCAGGGGACAGTGTCGCCCTGATGTAGAGGGGCCTATAGGAGGGATGGCTGATGTAGAGGAGCCAGGTGTGGAGGTGCCACACATTGAGGAACCCTGGTGATCACACTACAGGGGGACAAATGTTGGTGGGCCAAGAGGAAGTGGCTGGGGAGTAGAAAGCACAGATGTCTGGGAGGTGGGTAGACTACAGAGATTTATGCACCCCGGGACTCCCTCAAGTGCTTCTGAGATCTAGGATGGCCAATACTCGGTCCTCCCCAGGAGTGAGAGAATGCAGACTGGTGCTCCCCCCAGCCCACCTCACCTGCTCCCTCCAGAGTGCTGCAACCATCCTTTTGGTGATGCTGACATCGTCCCTGCACTTCCTCCTCATACCCTCTGCCAGGCGGCAGCAGCCATGGCCCGCAGAATGTATCTTTTTTCTTTCATCTCCTGCTATATATTTTCCTGATATATATTTGTCTTTTGCAAAGTGCATCGTGGTATAGGAAACGTACCCCAGAGCAGGACTTCAGACTAAACCATTTTCGGGAAGGGTAGGTGTGCTTGGGGTGAAAAAACTTTACATTAACTGGTGAGATAGATTAATTTTATCTGTACTTTTTTGAATATGAAGAATTATATTATTTTGGGGGATATCTCCCTATTTTAATGCTGGAGGGAGCCCCTCCCCCCAAATTTATGCCTGACCCACAAACCCACACACTGTTCACAGATGAGAACAGCGCAGACCCAGCACGGTCATGTTTGGCAACTCCTTCCAATTTTATAGCCCAAACCAGGAGTAAAAGATGTCGAAAATCAGACCCTTCATAAACTTTTCTATCTTCAATGATACTCCATAATGCTGCTTAAAATGAAGCAATGCACGCACAAGTTAAAGCTCTTTTCGTTTTAATGAATGAGGAAAGAAATAGTTTTGGATAAAGAAATTAATTAGTCTTTTTTTTCCATGTGAGCATCCTCCTGCAGCCTTTAAATATGGAAAAGTGGCTGATGGATGGACTTCTGAGTGAAACTCATTACCCCAAATTTTCTTAAATTGGCTTATATATTTACAACATGGTGACTGCAACAATAATACACCTACGACTGTGGTGTTCTACCTAGAGCACCACTAGAGGGAGCTCACACATTCTATTGTACTTGCCACAGTAACAACAGTGATGTATAGGAACAGTTAGAAGCCGGTAATTTATATATAAAAAATGTAATTTCATTAATCTGAATGGGTGGGCCCAGCTGTCAATCCCACCCAGGCCTATCCATAGCTCCGCCTCTGTGTCAGTCCATCTCTTTGCAGTCCAAGTTGTACATCTACCAATCTGGACAGCAAATTTACAACCGTTCTGTTTCGGTGGTTATATTTAAGGAATGTCACATTAGTAAATTCACGCTTTACATGAACATCTGAAATGGGCAGAGACAAAATCTGCAGTACAGGCAGACCAATGTCTTTAAAACTCCTTTTTCCTTCAGCACCCTCATACTGCAAAACCTCAATCCAAAGTTCTCCATGTTGTTCATCTCTGTGAAACTGCAACAGGAGAGCTCTCTCCACTGGTTTTCTAATTCACCAAGGGAACAGGAAAGGCCCTCTTTTGGTAGGCTGCCTACTGCAGGTAATCTTACCCGGGGATGTAGCATCTCCAGCTTACTCAAGTGACTCTGGAAGTCGCATTTGATACTGTGTCCAGAAGCAGTCCATGCTGCGCTTAGGAATGACGTCTGTTTCAGTGTAGAATTGACTGTAAATTCCTAGCAAAAAAAAATGCCAGAAAAGTATTGCAAAATTGCTGTTAATCACTGTAAAACCCCCAGCTCCATGGGTGTCCCTACAGGTGGCTGCCCTTTGCTGCCAGGCTTGCTTCGTCTGTGCCCATGTGTCAAGTAGGGCAAAATGGGGTAGGTGAAAATAGAATTTCCCCAAGGGGAGTAACAAAGTACCTTCATTTCATTTAGAAAAGAATTCCAAAATGTCTTTTACAGGTTTTGTCGTATGTAAATTACAGCAATTGTCTTTTTTAAACAGAAAAATAACAATTAACTGTAATCTAGTTTAAAATGTTATCATGTATTCTATTCAAATTATTGAAGTTACCTGGCAACTGGAATTGGCAAATACTATTGATTCCAATGAAACATTTGAAACCACAAAATCACATGAAGAAAACGTACGCTGACCGTTACTGAAACGACCTGGTATCTGTTTCATACCTCACTTTACAACACACAGGACTTTTTTTTAACAATTTAAAGGCACAAGTTATTTTACGTCATGGCCAAGCCACCTTTGCTAGTTTAATGGCAGAAAAATAGTCAAAGCCAGGCGCCTGGTCCACAAGGGATGTACTCAGTCACTGCTGTGTTTATGGTTTAAACATGCTATAAACTAATTTTTTCTAACATTTTCTTTAAGAGCTAGGTGCACTTGCACCTTGGTGGATTGCTATTATATTTGTGGATTTGCCAGGTAGAAGAAAAGAATGCTTCTCTACAGAGATACAGAAACAAATCTGCTTGTACACAATGTGAAAGCGTTTGAGCAGACCATCTACAACAACAGCAGGATTCCACCAAAGTAGAGGTCTGCATTCCCGTAGAATCCATGGCAATTAAGTGCAGGGCAGGACAAACTTTCATTTTTGAATGCAGGAGCACAAGGGAAGTGACTGATATGCTCGCAGTAAAAAGAATGAAACAAGTGCTTTTTGTTATCAAACAATTATTTATTTGCATGAGTAAATAGAAAATTACACAACAAAGTATAGCACGATATCACAACATTACATTGTCTCAAAGCGCTTTAGAGCACCCCCACCCAAAGCCCCCAGTGAGTAAGCCATAGGCGACAGTGGCAAGGAAAAACTCCCTAGAAGGAAGAAACCTTGGGAGGCACCAGACTCAAAGGGGAAGCCCAAACCTCCAGGGGCCGGCAGGGAGAGTGAAAAACACACACATCAGATAACTGCAACAGGTATTCTTCTACATATCCTATACATATGCATGGTACAGTGGTTAGCACTGTTGCCTCACACCTCTGGGAACATTTATCCATTTTCTAAAACCGCTTCTCCTGTTCAGGGATGTGGGGATCAATTTGCCTTTTGGAACAGGCGGTCAGATGGATCCCAGAGGCTACAGGCACGAGGCAGGGAACAACCCAGGATGGGACACCAACCCATCACAGGGCAGGCTCACACACACAGATCATTCACACACACACACACAAACACTCACCATTCATTCACACACCATTCATAAACACCATTCACACACCAGTCACTCACACAGCATTCACTCACACACACACCATTCATAAACACCATTCACACAGCATTCACTCACACACACCATTCATAAACACCAGACACACACCAGTCACTCACACACCATTCACTCCCCATTCACACACACATAGACCATTCACATACACCATATACTCACACACACCATTCACTCACACACGCCATTACCACTCACACTCACTCACACATGCCATTACCTCACACACACCATTCACACACCTGTCACTCACACACACCATTCACTCACACGCCATTACCTCACACACACCATTCAATCACCATTCTCATATACACACACACACACACACACACCACTTACACACACCATTCACACCCATCATTACCAAACACACTCACATACCATTGACATATACCACATTCCCATTTGATGTGGACACCTTCACACTGCCTGCTTCTAGATTATTTATGTTCAGGTGTTCCACTAATAATTTGTCCACTTTAGTTCCAGCAATTTCCCAATTAAGAGCATTCAGCTGGAATTCACTGTCTACAACCTCTATCTCCACATCCATAATTTCCAATTCAAATTCTGAATTAAAACCCCTCTCTGCAGTCTCCTCCAATTTGACCTCTCCAATTTGTATTTCGACAATTTCAAATTTATCATTTACACCATCTAGCTCAAACTGGCAGAGGTCGACCACTACGGCTCCTATTTTCAGCCTGTCTTGGTGGTCATCTGCAGGCTTTATGGAGACTGTCCTTTCATTTAACAGAAAAACCTCTAACCCATGCATGTCTAACCCCTTATCCCTCCCAGGCTGGTTGATGGGTGGAGTTGCTGGGGAGCACTCTCCTTCTTCACCCCAGCAGATGATCTCATCCCACTTGTCCCAGGCTGCCCAATACACATCATCCGTCCAGCTAACTGCCTTGGCAATTGGCTTTCGGGTGTGTGACACGATGGAACGGTCAGCCTGGTCAGAGGGTGATTCTGCTGGGGAGCACAGCTCTTCCTCATCTTCCCAGTCAATCACTTCCATCCACTTGTCCCAAGTTGCCCAGTATCGATCGTTGCTCCAGCTGACAGCTTTTGCAATTCGTTTGTTTCTGAATGAGGAAAAACACACAAGCAATACAATAGAGCTGTCAGTCACTCCTGGCACATGGAATTCAGTTCTGCACTGACACCTTCGCAATGAACAACTGCATTATAGCATAGGAAACTAGTTAACTTTCACATACAATTTACATATAATCAAGAAAGAAGCCTGGAACAATTTTAAATTTTACTAAATGGCAATATACTGATTTTAGTCACCAAACAAACTTTTCAGGTCTTGCTTCACTACTTTTATCTGTGTTTGTTGCAATACATCTGCCCTCTCCTGGTCTGCTGGAATATCATTGCTGTAGGCAGCACCGAGCGCAACCACCCGCATCCTCTTCCGAATGCAACATGAAAGCGCGGGAAAGCGCACGTGCAAAAGTGAAATATCATCTAGACTTTGCGGCACAGGAAACTAGCCGACTTGCACATAAAATTTAAATATAACCAACACAGTAGCCCGCAACAATATTCACTTTATTTAAAAGCAATGAACTAATTTACTCACAAGCAAGCGCAATTATTTACTTAAGCGCAGTAAAGCGCACGCGGAAAAGCGAAATATCAACTACACTTTGCGCATAAAATTTAAATATAATTAACATTGTACCCCGGAACAAAATCACTTTATTTAAAAGCAATATACTGACTTTACTCACCAAACATATTTTAATATACATGCAAATTTGACAGATACTAAATAAGAAAAATTATCCGATAAAATGGGAGCAGAAAAGCAACGTAACTCGTCATCTTGGTGCAGAAAACAAGTGAAGCTGCGTCTTTCAAACCGGCAGCGTCCCACGTGCCGAAGAGTCAAATGTAATCAAGCAACACGGCCCACACAATTAAATAATAATAGCTCTTGTATAATTATTCTATATATTATTCTATAATTAGAGGAACAGACTTTTATAAGTTAACTTGTTCACCGAGAATAGTATACAACACCGTAAGCATATAACCCTTAAAGGATGATTAATTAAAATTCGCACATTCATCCTGCATAACATAAAACAATGACTTAAAGAGACTTAATATGAAATGAACGCTACTGTCCGAGGGCATTTATCTCCACAAATCGCTATGTAACATAATGTCTTAAATACTCTGATTTTCAGAATGACAGAATCTTAACATTTAAAACTTTGTTTTGCGATACCGATACGTAGTGATATTGGTATGTGGAACAACGTTATGTTACACACGCCTCCCACAATTCAAGAAGCTGTAGTTAGATTAAGAGCGTATTCACAATTTACCCGTTTGCCTTTTACCGTGACTGAGCACGATCCCCCACCCCAGCTGGTCTGCATTCCCCACATTGCAATTAACGATCCTGGCCTCAGCGCTTTTGTTACCGTGGGACTTTGTTATGTTGAAGAAAACATTAGAAGGGAACTTCTGTCGCACAACTGAATGAAATTTATGATTAATGCATGGCAGCATTCTCCAAGTACAGTGGGACGGACTCCCCAACGGACCGAGAGTGCTTGTGATGTAAAATACACTAAGATAATTCAGTTCCTTTAAAGAGCGGTTCTTTTAATACTCTGTATTATAATTTTCGTGTGCTGTCCCCTTAAAAAGCATATCACCAGTATTCCTTATTCAAATTGTCCCATTAAAAACTACAATCCCCAAACGTCAAATTGCATGCTTCTGCATGTCACCTACACTTCAGACTTCATCCTCAAAATCAAAGCAGTATTAACACAAGCGACATGTGCCATCACTTAAAGCCAATGTAACTTTTTTAAAATAAAGTCTGTTTCAACTGGATTTTTACCTAAGTAAAACAACCATTTTATGTTCTATTTATCTTAAAACTACTGAAACAAATAATTGGCTACAATGCAGTTCCGCTGTTTTGTTTGGCACCGTAAATTATGTCCTGCATTCTGTGGAAAAAAATGAAGGCTGAGGAATGTTACGTAACACAGTTAAAATGCAAAAGTTCTCTCTGGTGTAATTCACTGCATAAAACCATGGTCTTAAGTGTGGTGTCTTCTTCATAACACTCCCTGACTTTTGTATCCGTGACCATGAGATAGGGTGGGCTGCTTTTCTTCCTTCATTTTACTAGTGTTCCTCCCTTTCCTCCCAGCCTTGGCTGGTGGTTCAGGCAGCATCACCTTCTTTTAATGGACCCAGGTGTCATTTATTTTGAAGTGCAGAAAATGTTCTAGCAGAGGTCTTAGACAATTTCTGAATTACACAGAACTCTGACTTCTTCTGAAGCTGTGAGAAATTGTTCATCTGTAATTGTTGCATTGATATTTGTTGATGTGCGTGTGCCCTCCTTGAGCAGTAAAGGGGAGATCACATGCAGAGCTGATTTTCTGTAGTTTCTTAGTCTAAATAAAAATAAAATATTCTCTTCATATAGTCTGGAAGAGCCAATTAGTTATTTCTAGAAAAATAAATAGAGCCAATGAAGGAACCAGATGTCACAGTAACACAGGTCACTGTCTGTGGTGCTGGGTGTTGGGCTGGCGCTGAAGAAATAGGATAACTGGCCAAAGTGTCCGTGTGCCTCCACTGATTACAGGACATTAGTTAACAGTAATTAGCAATCACTTATAGTTCTCATTTATAATGATGTAAAATTATAAATATATATATATATCCATCCATCCATCCATCCATTTTCCAAACTGCTTATCCTACTGGGTCGCGGGGGTTCCTGAGCCTATCCCAGTTCCCAATGGGCACGAGGCAGGGAACAACCTAGGATGGGGGGCCAGCCCATCGCAGGTCACACTCACATACCATTCACTCTCACATGCACACCTATGGGCAATTTAGTAACTCCAATTAGCCTCAGCATGTTTTTGATTGTGGGGGTACACCGGAGTACCCGGAGGAAACCCCACGAGGACACGGGGAGAACATGCAAACTCCACACACATGTAATCCAGGCAGAGACTCGAACCTGGGTCCCAGAGGTGTGAGGCAACAGTGTTAACCACTGCACCACCATATATATATATATGTAAATATATATATATATATATATATATATATATATATATATATATATATATATATATATATATATATATATATATATATATATATATATATATATTATGGACAAAATATAATCGTGATTTAATGTATCCCTTCTGCTCTTAAAAAAGCGCAATATGTCTGAATGACGAATATGTCTATTACGTTTTAATAATCTTGTTAATATTTGTTTACTTTTTTTTCTGTAATCACTCTATGTTAAAGCAATTTTTAAATCTAGCTGTGAAATTGATGATGCTGTTGTTATTCTGACTGTCTGAACATAAGTGAGGGGATGGATGCACTATTCTATGGAGGCCTCTGAAGAGAATAAATTATCCCAATATTATATTGGGAGAGATGATTAAATCAGAGCTAGATAAGATTTTAACAACTCTGAGCTATTAGTTAAGTTCTTCCCAAATGAGTTTGATGGGCCGAAAGGCCTCCTCTAATTTGTAAATTTCTTATGTTCTAAGACATACAGTACTGTGTGAAAGTCTTAGGCAGTCCAAAGAAATGTTTAAAGCTGTTTATCTGGGTAGCAAGTGTACTTTGACTTAGAATAAATGACACAATTTAACATTAGAACATGTGCAAATTAAGAGTAACACAATAAAAACTAGTAATAACTTCTTCTGTTTTCTAAAGCGTTACTGATATCTAGTTGGATGGCTAGATGAACACCGCTTCAGTTCCCAAACTTCTCCCCAGCGGCACCTCAGCTGTTCCATGATTTTGTTAAATTTCACCAACAGCTCAATTAAATAATTAATTATACTGGTTTAAAAAGTCAGTGACAGATTGACTAGCTGTACTGTATGAGGTGTGCTAGTGGCCAAGTCAAAAAATACATGGCTGCACTGGATGGTCGTTACAAATACTAGGATGATTTTAGCAGAGGTTCTGAAATGGCTAAGCTGACACACTTTGACAGGCATAATGTAGCTGAAGTTCAGCCTGTAGCTGAAGACCCTGCCCCACTGCAGAAGTTCAAGGGAATTCTGCTTTTCCTTCTCCATCACTTCCTGGATGGCCTCTTTCGAAGACCTCTTCATGCACACCCTAGCCAGATGCACTGAGAGGCTTGGCTGTGTCTTCTTGCACACGGGGCAGAGCAGGAAATGCCTGCTCGAAGCACTGGGGATAAAATAAAATTAAAAAAAGTCATAAATAAAGATTAGATTTGATTCATTACTTTTAGTTGAATAAAGAAACAGTCCAGTCATCATCAACACTGTTCGTTTCACAGTGGTTTGGATAAATAACATTTGCATATCCTGATGGCTCCTAGACTGAGTAAAGTACATAATCACAGCTATTGAAACATGTTAACTAATTACTTACATTTATATTAAAATAAAATTTAATTAATTAAATTAAACTTAAGCTGCTTCAAAATATTATTTTAGGTTTGTAATGTACATAATCATAGCTATTGAAACATGTTGACTAATTACTTACATTTATATTAAAATAAAATTTAATTAATTAAATTAAACTTAAGTTGCTTCAAAATATTGTTTTAGTTTTGTAATGGATGCAATTTAAGTTTTAACAATAGCAGTCAGTGGTCAGAGACTTTTGCACAGTGTCAGTAAAGTAGAACAAGTTTATCCACAATTTCTACAGATTCTAATGAAATGAACAGTCCATTATTGGGATGGCTGAGGTCCTTCACGATCTTCTTGGCCTTGGTCCAGCACCGCCTGCTGTAGATTGAGTGCAGGTCAGGGAGCTCGGTGCAGATGGTGCGCTCAGCTGATCGCACAACCCTCTGTAGAGCTCGTCTGTCCTGCATGGTGCTGTTCCCGAACCAGGTTTCCTCCCAGAGTACGTGCAGATCAGTTGCATTGGGGAGTCCATACTGTGATGCTGAGTGAGTGTAGTAGGAGTTTGAGAGATGAAACTCCTGATGATTTACTCCCTCGGCTAACTAACCAGAACAGGATCATACCAATACCAAAATTATAAGTTTATAAATGTTTTTCACTACCCTGATTCATTCAGTTATTTCTGTTTGTTAATTCCACCCCCCAAGCAAATACATAAACAAACAAACAAACAAATATTGAGGGGGGATGTGTCAGAGGTGATAGAATCAGTGGATGAATCTAAAAAAAAAAGTCATGATTTTTTTCTCTCCAAAACATAATGCACAAAAGTTAGGTAAGACATTGACATGTTATGACAGTAGCATGATGCAGAGGAACAAACAGAAGGAAATATCAAACTAAACCTGAGTCAACTAGGACTAATTACACTAAATTAAGTGGAACACACAAAATACCTAAAACCACTTAATAAACAAACAACAAATATTGCATTAGATAAACTATACTGATGCCTGAGAGAAGTTGTTGTGCAAGCTGCAGCAAGTACGTAAGGCACAGGTGCAGAGACACTACATATAGTGCAAACTAATTTAAAAGTATACAGTACACACAATGATTCCTGAAAAATCAAAATACCGTGGAATACTAATGAAATACTTATCAGGATGATGATGATGATGATGATAGAAATAATAAAGAATTAGTTTAAGGTATTATGCAATTGACATGTACAATTAAAAAAGAAATTGCACCAGACATTTCCTGTGGCAAAGAAGGGTTGCTTTGTGGCATGTCGCCGACAGGATGTCATGGGCAGGAGGGTAGGCAGGCAGGGCAGCACAGGCAGAAGGGCTGGCGGGCAGCCAGAACTGTTTTGCCACTGCAGTTTGTTTTACAGTTTCATCTGCATTTGTTTCCCCAAGGTATAACAGCAGCTAATTTATGAACATGCTGCTTTTCAGAAAAGAAGTTTAATTTCCAGGAGCATGACCAGTGCACACATTTAGTGTTGACGGTTCTTTGTAAAATGGATGTCCTGTACTTTTATTGATCTGTCCGTCCGTCCATCCATCCATCCATCCATCCATTTTCTAACTACTTCTGATGAAGTTCCGGGTTATGGCGAATTGAACGTCTGACTCCGGTCAGCTGAGCAAAGTTGGTAACCTTGGTATTGTGTGTAGGAGATTCGGTATAACTATAATTTCGTTCTCCATTTACATGCCGGAAGTGTCTTTAAGTGTTATGTAGTTTTGCCTGAAACGCAAAAATAAAAGAAAGCAATTAGAGCTAACCAGTTGCTGCTGTAGTGATTGAAGAACTTTTGTCGGAAGTTGGATTCGAACCCACGCCTTACTTCGGAGAACAGAATACACCTTACTTCGGAAGGCTGTTTACGTTGAGTCGGGCGAATGAGACCACTCGGCCATGGGGCAGTTTCCAGTTAAGGCTGGCTCGCTGCGAAGAGTGGGTGAGTCCTAGTGTGCGTTAGAGCGGGGGTAGCGATTTCAGTCAGAAATTTCAGGGTAATAGCGGCGAAAAAAATGGATCATATTGCCAATGTTGCTCAGAATCGCAGTAGCCTTCCGATGGTATGCGGTGCGTTGCGGTAGATTACTGTGACAAGAAAGCAAACTTTCATTATTACCATTCTGTTTATATTAAATTACGATCTTCCATATTAATCAAGGGATTGTAAAACTGAGAATATTTCAGCTCCAGTAGTTTATATTAAAGTTGCCCGAGTCACAACATGGTCTTTAAATGGCAAAGACAGACATAAATCAAATGTATATGAGCAGCAACATAACTTAGCATCCGGACCCCCCGCGACCCAATAGGATAAGCGGTTTGGAAAATGGATGGATGGATGGAAATGTGATGTGGTGGCGAAGTCGTGCAGAAGTTTTACAACTGCACTATCGATTTATCACTTTATTTAGAAATATAAATTCAGTTCTTATCATTTTTAAAAGTTACTTTCTTAAGCATTTGAATTTCAAGGTGTCCCTCACAGTGACACTGAAGGGCGGGGCTACGGGGGGCGGAGGTGGGGGACGCGGTCAGAATGGTATGCACTTTGGCTCCTCAAATTTCACCATCCTATGATTCTGCTGCGCGTCCTCGTGACCCAATTTTAATAGTTTTATTAATATATTTTTTTTAAATTTGCGAATACAAAAAATGTCGTCTTTACTGCAAAAAGTCATCCCTTATGTGTAATGTAATGCTTTTTTTTTACCACTAGATGTCGACATAGACCGTGGAAAGCCGGTCAAAGTAAGTGCGACACTTAGCGGCAATTACAATATTTATTGTTAAATCAATGTAAAAAAAAGTTAAATGTAATGACTTGTACTTTTTTATGAATTTGGATCTCTTTAGAGCAAACATATTCAAATGGTTTGCTTTTATAACGCTCCAAGTAACTGCGCAAGCCCCTCAAAGTGCTTTATGCCTCTCGCTTCCCATTCATTTCAATGGGCTTTCCCGACATTTGGGTAATTGTTTATTCCAAAGCCTCGAAAACACTCTGAACTGCAATTTGTCATGCAAAATGCATAATTTGTTGTATAAAATATGCTGACTTCTAAAAAACAATTTATTAAAAGAAAATAAAAAGGGCATGCCATTATATATTTGGTTGCTTTTTGCCACCGTTTGACCGTTTTCTGCTCAGTAACTGTGCCTGGTCTTTCCCTGCTGTAAAGCTATTTTTAGTACCTCTTGCTAGCTCACCATTTGGTCACTGACAAAAGATAAAAGAAGCCGACCACCCAGACAGGCAGGCGCCCAGAGTAATTACTGCCATAAAGCTATCACGTGTACGGGGAATGCAAAGAACGAAACTAAATGGATACAAACACCCCAGCCCATTTCAAAACAAAAACATTTCGCTGCTATTTTGCAACATTCTGGATATTTCAGAGCACAATGTTTACCTTCTATGTAAAGAGCTAAATGAGCATGAGCGCCGAAACCCCCTCCCCCGTTGTTCCCCCCAGTTCAGGAGTGGACGCTTCTGCTCAGAAGCTGCAAGGCTTTTGGCACAGCGTTTGGGGAAGCTCAGGGAAAGCAGCAGTCGAGCCCAGAGGACCCCCCCGCGGGAGTGAATGCGTCTTTTCCGGTGCTACATTGCTTTTGCACGGTGAGAGCGTTTGGAAAGGCCCAGCTCGGCGAAAGCGGCAGCCGATCTCTTTACGGACCCGCCCCCGCTGGAGTGAGAGAGTCTTCCACGGTGCTGCAAGGTTTTTGCACGGTGCTAGCGTTTGGAGAGGCCCAGCTCGGCGAAATACTAGGTAAGTTGAATCCTAGGTCCTTAGGACTCTGAGCGTATTCACAGTGGGCTGTCTTTTCGGAGCCTGCTTTTTATTACAAGTTTAGCTGTTTATTACTAGCTATCATTCTTTCATATCTTTAGCCCCATCCCTTCTGCATTGCCATAGCGCTTTGGTTTCATATCTGATTAGTATTTAGTTGTTTTTTTTTTCATGGTAGTTGAATGCAGGCTCCGCTCCTAATCCCATTAAATTTGAATACTGGGTCATTAGGACCCAAAGAGAATCACGGGCGCCATTTTGATGACGTAAACTTTTTTTTTTTTTCGCCATTTTGGTATCCTGCCGTCCTGAGATATGCCCCGAAACACACAAAGTCAGCGCGCTGCAACTGAATCCCAACATGTTTAAAAAAAATGCTTCTAAACCGCAAATTAAACTGGGTGACGAGGACCCTGTAAGGTGCCAAAGGAGAGGAGACCTGCACATGTAAAGTCACTCTACCTCTGCTTCCAGCGAGACAAGAGCTCCAGATTCTGTTGAAGATTTCATCTTTTGTTGAACAACTTCTCAAGAATGGCTTCCAAGTTGTAAGTTATGATCAATTTATTATTTCATTTGAATCTGTAGAAATTGTGGATAAACTTGTTCTACTTTACTGACACTGTGCAAAAGTCTCTGACCACTGACTGCTATTGTTAAAACTTAAATTGCATCAATTACAAAACTAAAACAATATTTTGAAGCAACTTAAGTTTAATTTAATTAATTAAATTAATTAAAGGCGATTGGCTCAGCTGAGCAGTGCATCAGACAAGCCTCCAACATCCAGTCTCTGTTGAACAGGGTTGTGAAAGCAGATGTAGGTTTTCAGGATATATTTAATCTTTGTGATCACATTGCTGAAACTCAAGATGGCATTGGCAACCATCGCTTCAATTTAATTTCACTTGTCTTGCTTTCACAAGTTGAGAGAAGACCATGTGGCAAAAGTACATACTCTCCAACTACAGACCAGCAGTTTGAGGAAGAAACTGTGTAAAATAGTACTGTTATAAGGATACTAAATACTAGACACAGAGCCTCTGTCTTCCCACCCCCACGTCACAGGAAAGACACAGCTTCTGTACTGACACCAGTATATATTGCAGTTCATTGGCTATAGTTCTTGACAAATATATACAAGATGCCTGTGTGTATAGACCTGCCCTGTCTATAGTTATTTTTCCAAAAAGGAGGTAACTGGATGTTCATCTTTCATATTACCGTAAATGTAAAAAAAATAATAAAGTATTTTCCTTGTCTGGAAAATGTAATGTGTACAGTTCATTGACTATAGTTCTCTACAAGTCTATACAAATGCCCGTTGCTTTGGATAAAGGCGTCTGCTAAATGCTTAAATGCAGTAACGGTCCTAGCTGATGAGGCGCCCTAGGCGAGCATCAGCGCCGGCACCCCCCCCCCCCCCCCCCAGGTGTAGGGAAACTATAGCGGAACTAATGTTGCGTTTGGGTTTAGGTCTGGTCAGTTTTGCTGGTAACATTTTTGTTTTGCTCAGTTATAAGTGCAGCATTTGTTATGCGGCTGAGAAAGTGTTTTAAGTTATAACGTCAATATTCATGGATATTGGAGTTATTGTATGAGCTGCAGTCATAAGTTAATGGCGTGAGCAAGCTGTAGCCTATTTAGGTTTGTGTTTGGTTATTTTTAGGAAAATGCCTGTGTTTTTACTGATTCATTTTTTGATGTATGTGCTTTATTTTATCTAGTTCTCACGGCATGCTCGACCGGATAGATATGTGAATAAATGCCCGTGATCAGAGATCAACTTGTGTTCGTTATTGAGGGAGGTTACAAGGGGGGGCGGCTCATAGGAAAGTTACGTATCATCATCATCATCATCATCATTATTATTATTATTACTTAATAGGCTTTGCTAAGCAGGTAAATTCATGTGGGCTTGTTCTTTTCATATTAAGACGCATTAATACCAACTAGCTTTAAGAATAGTGGAATGTTACACTTTTTTCTTCCTCCGTTTGTGGCACCCCCTGGATGAATGGCGCCCTTAGCATTTGCCTATATTGCCAATGCCACGGGCCGGCCTGCATAAATGCATGAGTGGTAACGCAATGGGGCTTATCATGGAGATTACCAGGGTCTTTCAGCTAACATTGCTGGCCTTTTTTTGTTGTGTTTTGTATTTGCATTGTTCTGCATGTAGTAGGAGAGTAGTGTATGTTTATTTCGAATGGAAGAATGAAAAAATACCTATATGTGCATTACATTTTGAACATAAAAGTAGGCTGTGTTAAGAAAACCCGCTTCTCTGTCGATTTACTCGTGGCTCGGTCGTAAATACATGTCTGACATTTATAATGAACCAAGACAATAAAAATCGCTTCTCAAATTTGCCCATTTATGGTTCTTTATTTCTGAATGCCAGCTTGTCCCTGATAGACGTTCATTCATTTAAAAGGAGCTCTACCCCGTCCCAAGATGGCGGCTCTGTTGACGCATTCGCTCCCATAGACGGCTGTATTCAACGCGACAACCAGTGCTGCTGCCTTCTGCAGGTTGGCGAAGATGCGAAGGGAAACCGAGCATCAGATGAAGGTCCACTTGTTCTACCAGCAGCTCCTGAGGTATGGTGCTACTGTAGAGTAGCTGTTAGCCATCCATCACTCTCCATGTGCTCATCTACATCTCCATCCACTTCAGCGAATCTGTGTGGGGGCCACTGGACCTGCTCAGTCTGGTGGCAGCAAGCGTCTCGAACCCATCTGACACAATCTTCTGGAAGGCAGCCCTCTTGTTGCCAAGTGATCATGAAAGAGATGCCAGTGTTGCTAACCAGTAAGTGGGGGAACTGGGTGTCGTTCGGGGAGGGATTGGGTGTTAGTTGGGTTTAGAGGTCCTGGAGCTTACATTTGTGCCCCCCTCCCATCTCTGATGCAGGATTTTGACAGAATGGCTGGAGTCCAAATTCGGTAACTTGGAGAAGCAAGAACACAGGGAGATGGTCCCCAACGGACACATGCAAACCTTGAGCATCAGCAGCGGCCTGCGGAGCGTGGGGGAGCGCATGCACACAGTGCACGTGTGTGTGAAGGTGTGGCAGATAGGGGGGAACTTGCCGATGAATATCGACAGGCTTCATGCCCCTGTGTTGCATGTTCTGTCATTAATGTTAGTCTAGCATAGCTTAACATAGCCTAGCATAGTCTGGCACTATGTGATATTAGCAGGTCCTGTGGTAACACAGATGTTTGCGAAGGGTGCAAGTGCAGGAAGTGAGGCCATGTTTCTCACTGTGGGTCAGGTGGCCCGCGGGCCCCTCAGCGAGGAAGGCCAGTTGGCATTGGAGAAGCGGAAGGGGCTGATGGGCATGGGCGCCCTGCTGATGCTGCTGCCCTCGGCAGTCAGTCCCGGGGCTGATGAGGAAGACGGGGACATCTTCCTGTTATCCGCCCTGCTGCAGCTCCGGCAGATCCAGCAGGCTAATGCCTGGCCACAGGCCCTTCCTCTGGTGGTGGTGGTCCCAGGGCAGGCTGGGCACAGGGCCAGCGATGAACGGCTAGAGGAAGGTGTGACACTAACCGTGTCTATGACAACAGGTGTCGCGTGGGATTCGCTTACTTTACTTATAGCATTTCTCTTGAGGCTATGTTTACGTATGCAGAGCTAATACAGTTGGTTTGTTCCTCCTGTCTGACCATCGGTTTCCTTTCCCTGTAAGACCTGATGCTTCAGACACTCATTGAGGAAGGTTTGATTTCAGAGTACATGTTCGTCCATATCCCCGAGACCACGAACGAACCCCAAGGATCCGAGCAGGTGAGTGTGCATGTTGTCGCTGGCCTCGGTAAGATTGAACCATCCCATTGACCATCACCCCCGTCTCCCCGCAGATCCGCCATGCCGTCAGGTGGCTCGCTGCCCGCTCCACGGCACCAGCCCGGCTCGTCTCGCAGACGTTGGTGCAGGTTGTGGAGGCCGGGCTCTGCCGCGAGTTTGCTGGTAGGCTTCACCGTGATCGGAGGGACCGTGACATGGCGGGACTGCCCTCCCAGGGCCCTGCACCCGTCATCGGCCTCTACAACACTGTCCTGGCTTTCTTGGCTGGCCTTGTGTCGTCCCCGAGTCTGGCTGGCCTCTCCTGGCCCGTGGCAGAGTTCTCGGTGCCAGGGGGTGGTGACTGCCTACCACATCTGCTCTGGAACTCGGCTGAGCACCTGGAGTGGCTCCAGGGGGCAGTCCTGAGCCTGCGGCTGCCCGACTGGCCGCTGCCAGCCGTGGGGGGTATGTCCATGCCTCAGATTCGGAATTCGGACTTCTTGCTAAGTGGCTGCTTCTTAGTCTGTTTCCTTATATTTCTGCTGCTGCCACCGCTCCCCCCACCCAGCTCCTTGGAGCCAGCTGGTTGCCTCCATCTTCCAGTACGTATCTCAAATCCCATGGTCCCGCCACAGCCAGCCACTCCTTATGTCCCAGTTGGAGAACCTTTTGGAGAGGCTGCGTCAGGACTGTGTGGGCCGAGGTGGGGGGCCGGACAAGGAGCCCACTTTCTGGGAGGTGCCCTGGGACGAAATTGTCATGCTCTGTGTAGAGCACCAACTCCTGGACTGGAACCCTCCTGGGTGCCCCGTGAGTGAAGGTGAGGGGGGTGGGGTGGGTCTGACGTTTGGGGGGGCCTACTGGGGATGCCATGCAGGTGTGAACCTATCCCACCATCTTCAGATGTCATCAGTGACGACGGAGAAATCCCGGTGTATTTCCTGAGCGATGGGCTGCAGGGCTTCATACCGCCGTCCTGCTGGGTGGATGCCGTAAAGCAGACGCACAGGGACAAGCAGCAGGGGAAGGCAGGGTAAGAGCCAGCCAGCCATGTAAATCTAACACATTCCAGATAGACTGTTAACAGTGACCTGCAGATTTAATGAATATTATTTACTATTAAATGGAAGAAGAGGGAAAGCCATCAGCTTCCAGTCTTGCTCATATCCCCAAGAGTGGTGTACAATACTGGCTTCTTATCCAAAGTCTCTGCCATTGCAGGTGTCACCAGAGCATGTGGCCTCATCCTCGACTGGCCAGGCCACGTCTTCAACAGAAGCTGTTTCACAGCATGGTTGAGGACCCTGAGTCCGGATCCGGTGTTGCCCCTGTTTTGGATGCTGCCTCCAGCCCCCAGGACCTCCTGGCTCGCATTGAGGAGGAGAAAGAACAGAGCCGCAGGTCTGACAGAGAACAGACATGCTACACACGTGTACTCTCTCATGTGAGTTGTGGCATAAACATTGAGCCATTTCCTGTTTGACTTGGATCTGCAGGTTCGAGGACCAGCTGCGTACCTGGCTTGACGTCGAGTCCCTGGGCCCTTCCTCTTCCTCCTCACCACTTTTCTTGCCTTCTTCGTTACTGTCTGTACCGGAGATCGTAGTGCCCTCCCCAAAGATGGCTGCCCCACCTGCACTTGCCCTGGTATTGACCCTGTGCCTACACAGTTGCTCACATTTTAAGACCCCAAGTACCCTGTGCTCATCAGTTGAGACTGTTTCTGTGCCCATTTTTGTAGCAGAAGGAGCGCAGTGTCCGCAGTGACCAGGCCAGGGGAGCTGCCAGTTTGTATATTTCCGCAGATGTGACACAGGCGCGGATATAATCTCCCAGGCCGAAGGACGCCGAAATCTACCGCGCTGTAAGAACTCTGTTTCGACTTTTGAAGGCCGTATTTTTGGGCTTTTTACACAATGAATCCGTCTGGGCTTTTCGGCAGAACACAAGGCGGAGCGTTTCAGTCTCCGCGCGCCCCGACCTCGGGGCTCTTTTCCTTCGGCCAGCAGAACGCCCCTTTCGTGCAGCCGCCTGCCCTCGGCCAGGGCACCGGCCAGACCTCGCTCTTCAGTACATCGTCTGCCTTCGGCCAGACCGGATCCCTTTTCGGGCAGCCTGGCGGGACGGCGTCTGGACAGGCCCCGACCTTCGGCATGCCCGGTTCTGGGAGTCAGACCCCGTCGTTTGTACAGAGCGACACCAGGTTCGGCCCGCCGCCCTCCTTCGGGCAGCCGGCCGGGGTCGGTCAGAGCTCTGTCTTTAACCAGAACTCGGCTTTTCCCCAGACCTCTGCCTTTGTTCCAGCCCATCCAGCACCACCGCTACCAGTATGGACAGCAGTGGGCCTGCTCCTGCTGCCTCTGAGTTCCTTTCTGGAGCATTAGGTTTTAGCTTCTCACAGCCCATCGCAGTGTCCAGCAGCATCCTCCCCACCAAAGATGCACATCCCAGCACCACCCAGGAGTTCAGCTTCTCGAAACCAGCAGCACCCTCCGTTGGTGCTGGCAGTGGCCTGGGTGGGGGGACCTCCCAGGCCGCCTCTGTCTCCAGTTACTCTGCCTCTAGCCTCCATGAGCCCCGGCCACTGTTTGGTGCTGTCAGCTTTGGTCCGCTAAAACCCAAGACTGACGCTGGGGTTGTGTCTGGTGAGGTCCGTGGGGGGGGGGGGGCGATGAGGGGGAGAATGCAGGGGAGGCAGCGGCTAAGGGTACCAAGCGGAAGGAGGAGATGGTGGAGCATTTATCAGAGGAGCCCCAAGTTGGTGCTGACTCCGCCCCCAGGCACCCTCCCAAGAGGCCCCTGGTCCGGGGCCGGGGGCCTGTCAGCAGCATCTTTCGCAGTGCCTTGACCAGCATCCTGAAGACACCGGCCCTACAGACCCGGCGAGAGCCGAAGAGGAGTGAGGAGCCACAGCCAGACTGGGGGGAGGCGGAGCACCAGGGTTCGATGGCACCGACCACCAGCCACTCACCCTCAACGCCGCCAAGGTCACAGGCCCCAACCCGGGAGGTCCTTGAGAGGGCGGAGGAGTTGGGTGAGTACTCCCAGGAAGAAGCACATTGGGTTCGAAGCCAAGTATAGTCTGAAAAACTGAACTCTGTGACACTTGCCACAGATCCCGAAACTGAGGCAGCATCAACAGTGAGACGTGCCCGCCGCCTGGACAGCACAGACAGCCTGGGGGGGATGTCACCCTCCGAAGCCATGGTGCTCCAATGCAAGAACATTCCAGCCAGTCTTAACAGCAAGGACATCCTGGGGGAACATTTCCGCCAGTTCGGACGTGTGCAGCGGATCTTCTGCAGGCCCCAGAAGAACCTGGCCATAGTGCACTTCCACGACCATGTGAGCAATGGCTTTGCACACCTTTGGGGGGGGGGCTTGGTCGCTGTACTCATTAGGCTGTGGTCTCGTCCATGATCTCCCGGGCTTTCCTCACTGACTTTTGGTATCTTTCAGGCTTCTGCTGCCAAAGCCAAGAAGAAGGGCAAACTGCTGCGCAGGCATGAGCTCACCATCTTCTGGCAGAGGAAGAAGCAGAGTGAGTGACTATTACGGTGCTCTCTATCTGTGCATCGAGCCAAGGCCAGGGCGGGGTCTTTGTGACTCGTTGCAGCCTTTCATTCCCATGTCAGCTGTTTCGATGAACTGGTTCTGTGTGTCTCTTAGGTCCAGGAGAGAAGGGCCAAAGGCCTCCAGATGACCCTGATCCTCAGAGCCAGGCAGGAGGCTTTGAGTCAGCCCCTGTCTGCAAAGCCCTCTCCAAATCCACCTCCGGCTGGTCCTCCAGCTCATCCCTATCCAGAGGGTAATCTTGTCTTTAAATCATTCTCTTACCGTAAGAGTAAATAACTCAATTTTACAATAAGATGGCCGGGTCTTTATTAAATTAAGTTAGGGAAGAAAATCACCTTTTTGAAACCCAATGCAAGTTCTTTAAAAAAAAAAAAAAATCTGGATCACTCTGGTTTTTTATTATGTATACATTTTGTTTGTTTTTTTTCCAAGCAGCTTGAGTTATGTTAGGTCATCTGGTAATGAAACTCTTTACCTCAGGCTCGGATTCGTGACATTAAAGTCAAACTGAGTTCTTTGGCTGCTATGCCCCCTACTGGCCAGGTGTTCAAAGGAGCCCAGGTTTTGCCAGCTTTTAGAAGCTCTTCAGCCTTTGGTCTGTCCCTCTCAGGTCACCAGCCAAGAAACCCCTGGCGACAAAGGCCCTGCAGTTTGAGAGTGAGCCGCAGATGGAGCCCAGCCCAGACGGCCTCGAATCCGAACATCTAGCCAGCAGCCTCCCCTCTCCCCTCTTCCACCTGATTGGCCAGGTAGCTGAAACCGCAGAGGAGAAGTATCGTCTGCTAGAGCAGCGGGACAAGATCCTGCGACAGGGTAGGTCCCCCTAGGGTCACGTTGCTGAGCCACCCCCCCCTCCCACCCCAAAGTGAATCGCCAGCTGACACGGTCTCCTCTGGCACAGCTCGGCCCAAGAGGACCGACCTGGATCTGTCCAAGGTGTTTGTGGGTACGTGTCCTGACATGTGTCCGGAGAAGGAGCGTTACATGAGGGAGACCCGGAACCAACTGAGCTCTTTTGAGGTCATCCCCAACACGGAAAAGGTATCACCACCCCTGCCCCTCTTTCCTAATGCTTCCCCCTCCCCGCCATGAATTGACAGACCACAGGCTGCAAATCACCCTCTGCACCCCACGCAGGTGGACCACACTGCTGCCATTAAGGAGTACAGCAGGTCCTCTGCTGACCAGGAGGAGCCCCTCCCCCATGAACTGCGGCCCCTTACTGTGCTGAACATGACCATGAACTACCTGGTTACCCAGGTCATGGACCAGGGTGAGGACAACTACCGTGACTGGTATGACTTTGTGTGGAACCGCACACGAGGTATCCGGAAGGTGAGCAACATTAGTCCGTGTCTCATTATTCCTGTGCCCTGCGGGCCTCGCCCTGATCCTTTTTCTGGGCCATCTGCAGGATATCACTCAGCAGCACCTGTGCGACCCGCTTACGGTGTCCCTTATTGAAAAGTGCGCCCGCTTCCACATCCACTGCGCACACCACCTGTGCCAGGAGCCCATGATGTCCTTTGATGCTAAGATCAACAATGAAAACCTGACCAAATGCCTGCAGAGCCTCAAGGAGATGTACCAGGACCTGGCCAGCAAGAACATCTACTGCCCTCATGAGGCAGAGTTTCGGCAGTACAGCGTGCTCCTGAAGCTCAATGATGGAGACATCCTCCGGTGGGTGGCTGGCCGGCAGTCGGTGTCCCGTGTCACCGTGGCACCTCTCCAGCTGACATTTCATTCCCTCCCTACCTGCAGGGAGGTGCAGCAATTCCGGGCGGAGCTCCGAAACTCTCCGGAGGTGAAGTTTGCCGTCCAGGCCTTTGCCGCTGTCAACAGCAACAACTTCGTGAGGTTCTTCAAGCTGGTCAAGGTGGCCTCGTATCTGGCTGGTTGCATCTTGCACCGCTACTTCGACCAGGTGGGGGAGCCGTTGCTCCGCTCCCTACATCCTCATCAGCCCCAATACCTCACTTACCTGGACCGCTCTGGTGCCCCCTACAGGTGCGCCGTGAGGCTCTGCGGGCCCTGAATGTGGCCTACAGCTCCCGTGGTTCCACCACATTCCCGGTCGAAGACCTGGTCCGGATGCTCATGTTCCAGAATGCCGGCGAGGCTTCGGACCTCGCGCTGCAGTATGGGCTCGCGGTCGATGCAGGGTAAGGCTGGGCTGTGCTTCGTTGTCCCTTTTGTGTTGGGGGCAGGGTGGCTTATCTCTGATGGGGGTGCTAATCTATGATGGGTGGTATATTTTATTGAAGCTCTGCCCTCCCCCTAGCATGGTGGAGCTAAGCCGGACAGCGTACCAGGAGCCTGAGATCCAGCCACGTCCAAAGCGCTCTGTGGCCATCGCAAGGAAGCGGGAGGTGCTGGTGGGCCAAGTGGTCAACGGCGCGCCACTGCCCAACCCACCCCAACACACACCCGTCAACAGCTTTGACAGCCGCAACAAGTACCGTGGGGATGGGCAGCCAGCGGAGGCAGGCAGTGTGCCCAGGGCTGGTGCGTCTGCACTCCACCTTCCGCTAACTGTTACGCTTCGTCCACCTTCTGGCCTCTGATTGTAATTTTGTAATTTTTCCTGCCCACGCTGTAGCAGCCTCCCCTCAGAGGCCCCCCATTGAGCTGGATGCGCGGGCCCTCCAGCACCGATCCAAGATGCCGAGCGACCCAGCGGAGTCAGCTGGCCTCCCTGGTAGAGAGGAGAGTGGAGCACTTGGGGCATCTCCGTCGGAGGCACCACCAGTCGCCCCACCTACGCCTCCCCCACCGGAGCCCGTTTACACAGAGCAGGTGATAGATTGCTCATTGCTGCGTGTCAACCCAGTAGCAGTGTGTTGGTATTGCCATAGTAATGACAAATAACCCCCCCCCCCTTGCAGGACATCGCCACGGAGGTAGAGGCCATGCTGGAGGAGGTAGTGCAGGCCGAGGTGGCTGACGTGGCTGCCACCGGAGCCGAGTACATCTCTGCTGCACTCAGGTAGGAGCGTGAGCCAGATAGGGAGCAGTGGCCTCTAGAGGGTTGTCACACTCAACCAACACCAGTTTGGTGATGTGGATGGGTTGTTGCAGCATGTGCAACGGCCAGGTGGAGGCAGTGCTGAGTGAGGTGGTGGAGCAGATGCTGCGGGAGGTTTCTGCTGCCGAGATCCAGGCAGAGAGGGAGCATATCGCTGAGGAGAAGTGCAGGATGGAGGAAGCCAGGTAGGCCTCACCTGTCTGGGCTGGGGAGGAGGGGTGGGTGCATTTTGAGGGGATGTGCCATCTGATGGGCCTGTCTCTGTCAGGAGAAAGCAGGAACACGAGGAGCTCCTGGCCCGGCTCAGCAAGACACTGTGTGCCGAGATCACACAGGAGGTGCTGCGCGACTGCATCGTGGAGACTGCCTCAACAGAGATCAGGTACTGGTGAGCCAAGGGGGATCAGAGGTCATAGAGAGTGTTCAGATAACTGTATATAGGCTGAACGCATGCCCCTTCGTGCCAGGCGTGCCCAAGAAGAGCAGGCAGAATGTGTGGCTCGCAGCTCACAAGACGTGTGTGAGGTACTGCTGGAGGAGACGCTGTGTGGTGAGCTCACCCTGCTGGCCCAAGACGTCCTGGAAGCAGAGCTTCTGAGTATACGCAGGTTCATCAAAAGGTAAGGGGCAGTGGTAAGGGGACCAGATATTTTGCCCACATGCTCGCCGACAACCGGGCTTCACCCTGTGCATGTGTTGCAGGTGGCGTGATGTGGTGGCCGTGCGCAGGCAGCTGAAGCGACAGATGCGTGATTTTCCTGCTGCCCCTGGCTGTGTGGACCCCCGCTTCAGGCTGCAGGCCTTGGCCCCCAGTGCCCCCCCCTCACCCTGCCTGGACAGGCTGGCCCGGGGCGTGGTCAACCTGGGGCACGCTGGGGACCTCTCTGTTTCCTGCACCAGGTACATCTCTCTCACAGCATAATAATGCTGACATAATATTCATAATAGAGGTGCACCGATCCCACTTTTTCAGTGCCAATATAATCTTGATACCTGAACATAAGGTATTGGCTGATTATGAGTATGATCCAGGACCAAAGCTCTTTTTTTTTTTCCAAGCTAGTAAATACAAATGGAAAAGAAGTTTTAATTAGCCCACAAGAAACATACATAAGATACTGTTCCACCTCTTATGTGCATCTTGTATTGAGCATTTTTGAGACATTTTGCAGTTGTTTGAATATCTTCACAAGTACACCCAAGTGGCATGCGTCACTTTTCACTGTGATAGCAGCACCTCGTGTATCAAGCTATAGCGAGTGCGCAAAACAGCCCAAGCTGGCTTCCAAATCCATCGCTTTTTTTCATATTACTTGCATTGCCTTAATTGAGTGCACTATTAGTGGGATTTTCCACTGAATGTTACTTTGTTTTTACAAAGATCGCAAATCGCTGTGCTACTGGTTGTTTCAAGCATAAAATTCTTCCAGGTTTTAGACATGTTAGTTTGCTTCGCAAGCATGCAAGTTGCATTTGCTACCATCACCTGATCCTTCCACTACAAAGGACATGCACATGACGTCATAGCAGGGGAAGTCACTGCACTCACACACACTGAGTGTCAAAAAACCGAGGAAGCGTTAACGTTCAGCTTGAATGCCACAAAAAATAAAAAAGGGGGGAAAGCTGTTGTGCGATTTGATTGTACCACTCAGTATAAGAAGAAATAGACTGGCAATAACTAAATAATTATTGAACATGGATCGGTCACATGTGGCCGATGTCCGATCCGTCTGATTAGGTATCTTGAATATTGGATCGGGGCACCTCTGCTGAATTAGACAGTACTTCCCAAAATGACTTCCGTCCTGTCCGTTTATTTTGCTGGCCATTGATTTGCTGTAGTGTTAAGTGTACCGATGCTGACACTCTGCTGCCTTCTGCAGGTTGGCGAAGATGCGAAGGGAAACCGAGCATCAGATGAAGGTCCACTTGTTCTACCAGCAGCTCCTGAGGTATGGTGCTACTGTAGAGTAGCTGTTAGCCATCCATCACTCTCCATGTGCTCATCTACATCTCCATCCACTTCAGCGAATCTATGTGGGGGCCACTGGACCTGCTCAGTCTGGTGGCAGCAAGCGTCTCGAACCCATCTGACACAATCTTCTAGAAGGCAGCCCTCTTGTTGCCAAGTGATCATGAAAGAGATGCCAGTGTTGCTAACCAGTAAGTGGGGGAACTGGGTGTCGTTCGGGGAGGGATTGGGTGTTAGTTGGGTTTAGAGGTCCTGGAGCTTACATTTGTGCCCCCCTCCCATCTCTGATGCAGGATTTTGACAGAATGGCTGGAGTCCAAATTCGGTAACTCGGAGAAGCAAGAACACAGGGAGATGGTCCCCAACGGACACATGCAAACCTTGAGCATCAGCAGCGGCCTGCGGAGCGTGGGGGAGCGCATGCACACAGTGCACGTGTGTGTGAAGGTGTGGCAGATAGGGGGGAACTTGCCGATGAATATCGACAGGCTTCATGCCCCTGTGTTGCATGTTCTGTCATTAATGTTAGTCTAGCATAGCTTAACATAGCCTAGCATAGTCTGGCACTATGTGATATTAGCAGGTCCTGTGGTAACACAGATGTTTGCGAAGGGTGCAAGTGCAGGAAGTGAGGCCATGTTTCTCACTGTGGGTCAGGTGGCCCGCGGGCCCCTCAGCGAGGAAGGCCAGTTGGCATTGGAGAAGCGGAAGGGGCTGATGGGCATGGGCGCCCTGCTGATGCTGCTGCCCTCGGCAGTCAGTCCCGGGGCTGATGAGGAAGACGGGGACATCTTCCTGTTATCCGCCCTGCTGCAGCTCCGGCAGATCCAGCAGGCTAATGCCTGGCCACAGGCCCTTCCTCTGGTGGTGGTGGTCCTAGGGCAGGCTGGGCACAGGGCCAGCGATGAACGGCTAGAGGAAGGTGTGACACTAACCGTGTCTATGACAACAGGTGTCGCGTGGGATTCGCTTACTTTACTTATAGCATTTCTCTTGAGGCTATGTTTACGTATGCAGAGCTAATACAGTTGGTTTGTTCCTCCTGTCTGACCATCGGTTTCCTTTCCCTGTAAGACCTGATGCTTCAGACACTCATTGAGGAAGGTTTGATTTCAGAGTACATGTTCGTCCATATCCCCGAGACCACGAACGAACCCCAAGGATCCGAGCAGGTGAGTGTGCATGTTGTCGCTGGCCTCGGTAAGATTGAACCATCCCATTGACTATCACCCCCGTATCCCCGCAGATCCGCCATGCCGTCAGGTGGCTCGCTGCCCGCTCCACGGCACCAGCCCGGCTCGTCTCGCAGACGTTGGTGCAGGTTGTGGAGGCCGGGCTCTGCCGCGAGTTTGCTGGTAGGCTTCACCGTGATCGGAGGGACCGTGACATGGCGGGACTGCCCTCCCAGGGCCCTGCACCCGTCATCGGCCTCTACAACACTGTCCTGGCTTTCTTGGCTGGCCTTGTGTCGTCCCCGAGTCTGGCTGGCCTCTCCTGGCCCGTGGCAGAGTTCTCGGTGCCAGGGGGTGGTGACTGCCTACCACATCTGCTCTGGAACTCGGCTGAGCACCTGGAGTGGCTCCAGGGGGCAGTCCTGAGCCTGCGGCTGCCCGACTGGCCGCTGCCAGCCGTGGGGGGTATGTCCATGCCTCAGATTCGGAATTCGGACTTCTTGCTAAGTGGCTGCTTCTTAGTCTGTTTCCTTATATTTCTGCTGCTGCCACCGCTCCCCCCACCCAGCTCCTTGGAGCCAGCTGGTTGCCTCCATCTTCCAGTACGTATCTCAAATCCCATGGTCCCGCCACAGCCAGCCACTCCTTATGTCCCAGTTGGAGAACCTTTTGGAGAGGCTGCGTCAGGACTGTGTGGGCCGAGGTGGGGGGCCGGACAAGGAGCCCACTTTCTGGGAGGTGCCCTGGGACGAAATTGTCATGCTCTGTGTAGAGCACCAACTCCTGGACTGGAACCCTCCTGGGTGCCCCGTGAGTGAAGGTGAGGGGGGTGGGGTGGGTCTGACGTTTGGGGGGGCCTACTGGGGATGCCATGCAGGTGTGAACCTATCCCACCATCTTCAGATGTCATCAGTGACGACGGAGAAATCCCGGTGTATTTCCTGAGCGATGGGCTGCAGGGCTTCATACCGCCGTCCTGCTGGGTGGATGCCGTAAAGCAGACGCACAGGGACAAGCAGCAGGGGAAGGCAGGGTAAGAGCCAGCCAGCCATGTAAATCTAACACATTCCAGATAGACTGTTAACAGTGACCTGCAGATTTAATGAATATTATTTACTATTAAATGGAAGAAGAGGGAAAGCCATCAGCTTCCAGTCTTGCTCATATCCCCAAGAGTGGTGTACAATACTGGCTTCTTATCCAAAGTCTCTGCCATTGCAGGTGTCACCAGAGCATGTGGCCTCATCCTCGACTGGCCAGGCCACGTCTTCAACAGAAGCTGTTTCACAGCATGGTTGAGGACCCTGAGTCCGGATCCGGTGTTGCCCCTGTTTTGGATGCTGCCTCCAGCCCCCAGGACCTCCTGGCTCGCATTGAGGAGGAGAAAGAACAGAGCCGCAGGTCTGACAGAGAACAGACATGCTACACACGTGTACTCTCTCATGTGAGTTGTGGCATAAACATTGAGCCATTTCCTGTTTGACTTGGATCTGCAGGTTCGAGGACCAGCTGCGTACCTGGCTTGACGTCGAGTCCCTGGGCCCTTCCTCTTCCTCCTCACCACTTTTCTTGCCTTCTTCGTTACTGTCTGTACCGGAGATCGTAGTGCCCTCCCCAAAGATGGCTGCCCCACCTGCACTTGCCCTGGTATTGACCCTGTGCTACACAGTTGCTCACATTTTAAGACCCCAAGTACCCTGTGCTCATCAGTTGAGACTGTTTCTGTGCCCATTTTTGTAGCAGAAGGAGCGCAGTGTCCGCAGTGACCAGGCCAGGGGAGCTGCCAGTTCTATGGCGAGGCGTCTACAGGAGCTGGAGCAGCTGATCTCTGCAAGCCGGGAGGAGGAGCTCGCATGTGAGCTGAAGCTAAGCTGCCTTCTGGACATTGTTGATGACTGAGTGTCATGTGACCCACCTGATGTCTGCCGTTGACTGCCACAAGTTGTCTCTCTTATGCCTGATTTCTGCAGTATATTTAGTTGTGTGGTACTTGTGCATATATTGCTTTGAAGAGTATGATGTACAGTAATTTACACAACATTGGGAGTGTTGTAACTGGGGGAAAAACATGTCATAGGAAATGGACAGTTTTTTAGGGTTTTTTTTTTGTGCAAATTTTAAATATTAAAATGTTATTGTATTTAGAAACCCATGGCTATTTCTTTGTTTTTTTTCCATCATGAAACTTTGTTTATTGTACTTTTAAATTGAATCACAATTTGCTGCAGAATCTTTAAAACCTGTGACGTTATTTGCCCATATTAGACACTCATACGTGGGGTTGTTACTGCTGTTTCTTTAACCTTGTGTATTGTTGGTCAAAATTAACAATTTAGGTAATATCTGCATTGTACACCATTGCAAAAGTATGTCTTTTTTTAGATTCTTAAAGAAAGTTCATGTAATTGAACTGAAGATCACAGCAGTTCACTAAGCAGTCTGCCACTGAGTTCCTTTTATAAACTGGCTGGCTGGTTTTTAAGAAAATATGCCCGTGGATGCCCTACAGGTGGCAGCAGGGAGCCATCTGCATATGTACAGACAGTCTGCTGGTTAAGAATATTCGACTGACTTGATGTAGCTAAGATATTTTGCATTTAAAAGCAGATGGCCATAGATCCTATCATACTAATTTAGTTTAAAACTATTTTTAATATCAAACATATGCATTACTTTATGATGCTCATGAAAACATCACCCTGCTTTATTCTTTCGTGGGCTTGAGGTACAGTACTGTATGCAGTTATTTTTAATATTACTGTACTATAATGTTCTGTAGTATTACTCTTCTCACACCAATAAATTTGACTTTAAGACTGACTTAGGATGGATCTTCTATTCTGGGGACTTCCTGTATTCTGTATGATGTTCATTATGAACTGCTTCCTCTGATATTATTTCAACAAGCAGAAAACTGTCTACCTGCCCCTGCGCTCACTGTCATGTAATTCTGTTATGCACTTTTAAATGCAGGGAGCAGATAATCCCTCCCCCCCCCCCCCTGCTGACTGTTCCAAATCATGGGTGCATGTTACAAGTCCGGAACATATTTTAACTTAGTACTAACTTAGCGTCATATTTGATCTGATTCGACTGAATATCCCAGGTTTCCATCTCTCATGCACCTGGTGTGACGTGTTTTCAGACTCTCAGGCTGGCGCAAAGAAGTCTTACGGGAACTGAACGTCTCACTCCGGTCAGCTGACCAAAGTTGGTAACCTTGGTATTGTGTGTAGGAGATTCGGTATAACTATAATTTCGTTCTCCATTTACATGCCCGTAGTGTCTTTAAGTGTTATGTAGTTTTGCCTGAAACGCAAAAATAAAACAAAGCAATTAAAGCCAAGCAGTTGCTCAAATTCTGCTGTAGCGATTGAAGAACTTTTGTCGGAGGTTGGATTCGAACCCACGCCTTACTTCGGAGAACAGAATACCCCTTACTTTGAAAGGCCATTTTCGCTGCGCAAGAGGCTTCAGACCGCTCGGCCATGGGGCAGTTACCGGTTGAACCCTAAGGAGTAGGTTAAGTCCAGCCTTGGCTTCCAAGCTGACGTTTTTCTACATATGTGCTTGTGTATCATGGACAGTAAGAGGGGGCAGGCAAGGAGAGAATTTCTCTCTTTGGGGATCAATAGAGTGTTGTTATTATAACGTCTAAAACGCATGATGGTCTGTCGATAAATCAATAACAATATCAATGAAGTCAATGTTTATGTAAAGAAATCAGAATTCAGGAAAAGCCAGGGGCCGGACCGAGTGTAGGGGGCGTGGCCAGAGACAGCCTGCTGACTGTTCCAAATCATGGGTGCATGTTACAAGTCCGGAACATATTTTAACTTAGTACTAACTTAGCGTCATATTTGATCTGATTCGACTGAATATCCCAGGTTTCCATCTCTCATGCACCTGGTGTGACGTGTTTTCAGACTCTCAGGCTGGCGCAAAGAAGTCTTACGGGAATTGAACGTCTGACTCCGGTCAGCTGACCAAAGTTGGTAACCTTGGTATTGTGTGTAGGAGATTCGGTATAACTATAATTTCGTTCTCCATTTACATGCCCGTAGTGTCTTTAAGTGTTATGTAGTTTTGCCTGAAACGCAAAAATAAAACAAAGCAATTAAAGCCAAGCAGTTGCTCAAATTCTGCTGTAGCGATTGAAGAACTTTTGTCGGAGGTTGGATTCGAACCCACGCCTTACTTCGGAGAACAGAATACCCCTTACTTTGAAAGGCCATTTTCGCTGCGCAAGAGGCTTCAGACCGCTCGGCCATGGGGCAGTTACCGGTTGAACCCTAAGGAGTAGGTTAAGTCCAGCCTTGGCTTCCAAGCTGACGTTTTTCTACATATGTGCTTGTGTAAGATGGACAGTAAGAGGGGGCAGGCAAGGAGAGAATTTCTCTCTTTGGGGATCAATAGAGTGTTGTTATTATAACGTCTAAAACGCATGATGGTCTGTCGATAAATCAATAACAATATCAATGAAGTCAATGTTTATGTAAAGAAATCAGAATTCAGGAAAAGCCAGGGGCCGGACCGAGTGTAGGGGGCGTGGCCAGAGACAGCCTGCTGACTGTTCCAAATCATGGGTGCATGTTACAAGTCCGGAACATATTTTAACTTAGTACTAACTTAGCGTCATATTTGATCTGATTCGACTGAATATCCCAGGTTTCCATCTCTCATGCACCTGGTGTGACGTGTTTTCAGACTCTCAGGCTGGCGCAAAGAAGTCTTACGGGAATTGAACGTCTGACTCCGGTCAGCTGACCAAAGTTGGTAACCTTGGTATTGTGTGTAGGAGATTCGGTATAACTATAATTTCGTTCTCCATTTACATGCCCGTAGTGTCTTTAAGTGTTATGTAGTTTTGCCTGAAACGCAAAAATAAAACAAAGCAATTAAAGCCAAGCAGTTGCTCAAATTCTGCTGTAGCGATTGAAGAACTTTTGTCGGAGGTTGGATTCGAACCCACGCCTTACTTCGGAGAACAGAATACCCCTGACTTTGAAAGGCCATTTTCGCTGCACAGGAGGCTTGAGACCGCTCGGCCATGGGGCAGTTACCGGTTGAACCCTAAGGAGTAGGTTAAGTCCAGCCTTGGCTTCCAAGCTGACGTTTTTCTACATATGTGCTTGTGTATCATGGACAGTAAGAGGGGGCAGGCAAGGAGAGAATTTCTCTCTTTGGGGATCAATAGAGTGTTGTTATTATAACGTCTAAAACGCATGATGGTCTGTCGATAAATCAATAACAATATCAATGAAGTCAATGTTTATGTAAAGAAATCAGAATTCAGGAAAAGCCAGGGGCCGGACCGAGTGTAGGGGGCGTGGCCAGAGACAGCCTGCTGACTGTTCCAAATCATGGGTGCATGTTACAAGTCCGGAACATATTTTAACTTAGTACTAACTTAGCGTCATATTTGATCTGATTCGACTGAATATCCCAGGTTTCCATCTCTCATGCACCTGGTGTGACGTGTTTTCAGACTCTCAGGCTGGCGCAAAGAAGTCTTACGGGAATTGAACGTCTGACTCCGGTCAGCTGACCAAAGTTGGTAACCTTGGTATTGTGTGTAGGAGATTCGGTATAACTATAATTTCGTTCTCCATTTACATGCCCGTAGTGTCTTTAAGTGTTATGTAGTTTTGCCTGAAACGCAAAAATAAAACAAAGCAATTAAAGCCAAGCAGTTGCTCAAATTCTGCTGTAGCGATTGAAGAACTTTTGTCGGAGGTTGGATTCGAACCCACGCCTTACTTCGGAGAACAGAATACCCCTTACTTTGAAAGGCCATTTTCGCTGCGCAGGAGGCTTGAGACCGCTCGGCCATGGGGCAGTTACCGGTTGAACCCTAAGGAGTAGGTTAAGTCCAGCCTTGGCTTCCAAGCTGACGTTTTTCTACATATGTGCTTGTGTATCATGGACAGTAAGAGGGGGCAGGCAAGGAGAGAATTTCTCTCTTTGGGGATCAATAGAGTGTTGTTATTATAACGTCTAAAACGCATGATGGTCTGTCGATAAATCAATAACAATATCAATGAAGTCAATGTTTATGTAAAGAAATCAGAATTCAGGAAAAGCCAGGGGCCGGACCGAGTGTAGGGGGCGTGGCCAGAGACAGCCTGCTGACTGTTCCAAATCATGGGTGCATGTTACAAGTCCGGAACATATTTTAACTTAGTACTAACTTAGCGTCATATTTGATCTGATTCGACTGAATATCCCAGGTTTCCATCTCTCATGCACCTGGTGTGACGTGTTTTCAGACTCTCAGGCTGGCGCAAAGAAGTCTTACGGGAATTGAACGTCTGACTCCGGTCAGCTGACCAAAGTTGGTAACCTTGGTATTGTGTGTAGGAGATTCGGTATAACTATAATTTCGTTCTCCATTTACATGCCCGTAGTGTCTTTAAGTGTTATGTAGTTTTGCCTGAAACGCAAAAATAAAACAAAGCAATTAAAGCCAAGCAGTTGCTCAAATTCTGCTGTAGCGATTGAAGAACTTTTGTCGGAGGTTGGATTCGAACCCACGCCTTACTTCGGAGAACAGAATACCCCTTACTTTGAAAGGCCATTTTCGCTGCGCAGGAGGCTTGAGACCGCTCGGCCATGGGGCAGTTACCGGTTGAACCCTAAGGAGTAGGTTAAGTCCAGCCTTGGCTTCCAAGCTGACGTTTTTCTACATATGTGCTTGTGTATCATGGACAGTAAGAGGGGGCAGGCAAGGAGAGAATTTCTCTCTTTGGGGATCAATAGAGTGTTGTTATTATAACGTCTAAAACGTATGATGGTCTGTCGATAAATCAATAACAATATCAATGAAGTCAATGTTTATGTAAAGAAATCAGAATTCAGGAAAAGCCAGGGGCCGGACCGAGTGTAGGGGGCGTGGCCAGAGACAGCCTGCTGACTGTTCCAAATCATGGGTGCATGTTACAAGTCCGGAACATATTTTAACTTAGTACTAACTTAGCGTCATATTTGATCTGATTCGACTGAATATCCCAGGTTTCCATCTCTCATGCACCTGGTGTGACGTGTTTTCAGACTCTCAGGCTGGCGCAAAGAAGTCTTACGGGAATTGAACGTCTCACTCCGGTCAGCTGACCAAAGTTGGTAACCTTGGTATTGTGTGTAGGAGATTCGGTATAACTATAATTTCGTTCTCCATTTACATGCCCGTAGTGTCTTTAAGTGTTATGTAGTTTTGCCTGAAACGCAAAAATAAAACAAAGCAATTAAAGCCAAGCAGTTGCTCAAATTCTGCTGTAGCGATTGAAGAACTTTTGTCGGAGGTTGGATTTGAACCCACGCCTTACTTCGGAGAACAGAATACCCCTTACTTTGAAAGGCCATTTTCGCTGCGCAGAAGGCTTGAGACCGCTCGGCCATGGGGCAGTTACCGGTTGAACCCTAAGGAGTAGGTTAAGTCCAGCCTTGGCTTCCAAGCTGACATTTTTCTACATATGTGCTTGTGTATCATGGACAGTAAGAGGGGGCAGGCAAGGAGAGAATTTCTCTCTTTGGGGATCAATAGAGTGTTGTTATTATAACGTCTAAAACGTATGATGGTCTGTCGATAAATCAATAACAATATCAATGAAGTCAATGTTTATGTAAAGAAATCAGAATTCAGGAAAAGCCAGGGGCCGGACCGAGTGTAGGGGGCGTGGCCAGAGACAGCCTGCTGACTGTTCCAAATCATGGGTGCATGTTACAAGTCCGGAACATATTTTAACTTAGTACTAACTTAGCGTCATATTTGATCTGATTCGACTGAATATCCCAGGTTTCCATCTCTCATGCACCTGGTGTGACGTGTTTTCAGACTCTCAGGCTGGCGCAAAGAAGTTTTACGGGAATTGAACGTCTCACTCCGGTCAGCTGACCAAAGTTGGTAACCTTGGTATTGTGTGTAGGAGATTCGGTATAACTATAATTTCGTTCTCCATTTACATGCCCGTAGTGTCTTTAAGTGTTATGTAGTTTTGCCTGAAACGCAAAAATAAAACAAAGCAATTAAAGCCAAGCAGTTGCTCAAATTCTGCTGTAGCGATTGAAGAACTTTTGTCGGAGGTTGGATTCGAACCCACGCCTTACTTCGGAGAACAGAATACCCCTTACTTTGAAAGGCCATTTTCGCTGCGCAGGAGGCTTGAGACCGCTCGGCCATGGGGCAGTTATCGGTTGAACCCTAAGGAGTAGGTTAAGTCCAGCCTTGGCTTCCAAGCTGACGTTTTTCTACATATGTGCTTGTGTATCATGCACAGTAAGAGGGGGCAGGCAAGGAGAGAATTTCTCTCTTTGGGGATCAATAGAGTGTTGTTATTATAACGTCTAAAACGTATGATGGTCTGTCGATAAATCAATAACAATATCAATGAAGTCAATGTTTATGTAAAGAAATCAGAATTCAGGAAAAGCCAGGGGCCGGACCGAGTGTAGGGGGCGTGGCCAGAGACAGCCTGCTGACTGTTCCAAATCATGGGTGCATGTTACAAGTCCGGAACATATTTTAACTTAGTACTAACTTAGCGTCATATTTGATCTGATTCGACTGAATATCCCAGGTTTCCATCTCTCATGCACCTGGTGTGACGTGTTTTCAGACTCTCAGGCTGGCGCAAAGAAGTCTTACGGGAATTGAACGTCTCACTCCGGTCAGCTGACCAAAGTTGGTAACCTTGGTATTGTGTGTAGGAGATTCGGTATAACTATAATTTCGTTCTCCATTTACATGCCCGTAGTGTCTTTAAGTGTTATGTAGTTTTGCCTGAAACGCAAAAATAAAACAAAGCAATTAAAGCCAAGCAGTTGCTCAAATTCTGCTGTAGCGATTGAAGAACTTTTGTCGGAGGTTGGATTCGAACCCACGCCTTACTTCGGAGAACAGAATACCCCTTACTTTGAAAGGCCATTTTCGCTGCGCAGAAGGCTTGAGACCGCTCGGCCATGGGGCAGTTACCGGTTGAACCCTAAGGAGTAGGTTAAGTCCAGCCTTGGCTTCCAAGCTGACATTTTTCTACATATGTGCTTGTGTATCATGGACAGTAAGAGGGGGCAGGCAAGGAGAGAATTTCTCTCTTTGGGGATCAATAGAGTGTTGTTATTATAACGTCTAAAACGTATGATGGTCTGTCGATAAATCAATAACAATATCAATGAAGTCAATGTTTATGTAAAGAAATCAGAATTCAGGAAAAGCCAGGGGCCGGACCGAGTGTAGGGGGCGTGGCCAGAGACAGCCTGCTGACTGTTCCAAATCATGGGTGCATGTTACAAGTCCGGAACATATTTTAACTTAGTACTAACTTAGCGTCATATTTGATCTGATTCGACTGAATATCCCAGGTTTCCATCTCTCATGCACCTGGTGTGACGTGTTTTCAGACTCTCAGGCTGGCGCAAAGAAGTTTTACGGGAATTGAACGTCTCACTCCGGTCAGCTGACCAAAGTTGGTAACCTTGGTATTGTGTGTAGGAGATTCGGTATAACTATAATTTCGTTCTCCATTTACATGCCCGTAGTGTCTTTAAGTGTTATGTAGTTTTGCCTGAAACGCAAAAATAAAACAAAGCAATTAAAGCCAAGCAGTTGCTCAAATTCTGCTGTAGCGATTGAAGAACTTTTGTCGGAGGTTGGATTCGAACCCACGCCTTACTTCGGAGAACAGAATACCCCTTACTTTGAAAGGCCATTTTCGCTGCGCAGGAGGCTTGAGACCGCTCGGCCATGGGGCAGTTATCGGTTGAACCCTAAGGAGTAGGTTAAGTCCAGCCTTGGCTTCCAAGCTGACGTTTTTCTACATATGTGCTTGTGTATCATGCACAGTAAGAGGGGGCAGGCAAGGAGAGAATTTCTCTCTTTGGGGATCAATAGAGTGTTGTTATTATAACGTCTAAAACGTATGATGGTCTGTCGATAAATCAATAACAATATCAATGAAGTCAATGTTTATGTAAAGAAATCAGAATTCAGGAAAAGCCAGGGGCCGGACCGAGTGTAGGGGGCGTGGCCAGAGACAGCCTGCTGACTGTTCCAAATCATGGGTGCATGTTACAAGTCCGGAACATATTTTAACTTAGTACTAACTTAGCGTCATATTTGATCTGATTCGACTGAATATCCCAGGTTTCCATCTCTCATGCACCTGGTGTGACGTGTTTTCAGACTCTCAGGCTGGCGCAAAGAAGTCTTACGGGAATTGAACGTCTCACTCCGGTCAGCTGACCAAAGTTGGTAACCTTGGTATTGTGTGTAGGAGATTCGGTATAACTATAATTTCGTTCTCCATTTACATGCCCGTAGTGTCTTTAAGTGTTATGTAGTTTTGCCTGAAACGCAAAAATAAAACAAAGCAATTAAAGCCAAGCAGTTGCTCAAATTCTGCTGTAGCGATTGAAGAACTTTTGTCGGAGGTTGGATTCGAACCCACGCCTTACTTCGGAGAACAGAATACCCCTTACTTTGAAAGGCCATTTTCGCTGCGCAGAAGGCTTGAGACCGCTCGGCCATGGGGCAGTTACCGGTTGAACCCTAAGGAGTAGGTTAAGTCCAGCCTTGGCTTCCAAGCTGACATTTTTCTACATATGTGCTTGTGTATCATGGACAGTAAGAGGGGGCAGGCAAGGAGAGAATTTCTCTCTTTGGGGATCAATAGAGTGTTGTTATTATAACGTCTAAAACGTATGATGGTCTGTCGATAAATCAATAACAATATCAATGAAGTCAATGTTTATGTAAAGAAATCAGAATTCAGGAAAAGCCAGGGGCCGGACCGAGTGTAGGGGGCGTGGCCAGAGACAGCCTGCTGACTGTTCCAAATCATGGGTGCATGTTACAAGTCCGGAACATATTTTAACTTAGTACTAACTTAGCGTCATATTTGATCTGATTCGACTGAATATCCCAGGTTTCCATCTCTCATGCACCTGGTGTGACGTGTTTTCAGACTCTCAGGCTGGCGCAAAGAAGTCTTACGGGAATTGAACGTCTCACTCCGGTCAGCTGACCAAAGTTGGTAACCTTGGTATTGTGTGTAGGAGATTCGGTATAACTATAATTTCGTTCTCCATTTACATGCCCGTAGTGTCTTTAAGTGTTATGTAGTTTTGCCTGAAACGCAAAAATAAAACAAAGCAATTAAAGCCAAGCAGTTGCTCAAATTCTGCTGTAGCGATTGAAGAACTTTTGTCGGAGGTTGGATTTGAACCCACGCCTTACTTCGGAGAACAGAATACCCCTTACTTTGAAAGGCCATTTTCGCTGCGCAGGAGGCTTGAGACCGCTCGGCCATGGGGCAGTTACCGGTTGAACCCTAAGGAGTAGGTTAAGTCCAGCCTTGGCTTCCAAGCTGACGTTTTTCTACATATGTGCTTGTGTATCATGGACAGTAAGAGGGGGCAGGCAAGGAGAGAATTTCTCTCTTTGGGGATCAATAGAGTGTTGTTATTATAACGTCTAAAACGCATGATGGTCTGTCGATAAATCAATAACAATATCAATGAAGTCAATGTTTATGTAAAGAAATCAGAATTCAGGAAAAGCCAGGGGCCGGACCGAGTGTAGGGGGCGTGGCCAGAGACAGCCTGCTGACTGTTCCAAATCATGGGTGCATGTTACAAGTCCGGAACATATTTTAACTTAGTACTAACTTAGCGTCATATTTGATCTGATTCGACTGAATATCCCAGGTTTCCATCTCTCATGCACCTGGTGTGACGTGTTTTCAGACTCTCAGGCTGGCGCAAAGAAGTCTTACGGGAATTGAACGTCTGACTCCGGTCAGCTGACCAAAGTTGGTAACCTTGGTATTGTGTGTAGGAGATTCGGTATAACTATAATTTCGTTCTCCATTTACATGCCCGTAGTGTCTTTAAGTGTTATGTAGTTTTGCCTGAAACGCAAAAATAAAACAAAGCAATTAAAGCCAAGCAGTTGCTCAAATTCTGCTGTAGCGATTGAAGAACTTTTGTCGGAGGCTGGATTCGAACCCACGCCTTACTTCGGAGAACAGAATACCCCTTACTTTGAAAGGCCATTTTCGCTGCGCAGGAGGCTTGAGACCGCTCGGCCATGGGGCAGTTACCGGTTGAACCCTAAGGAGTAGGTTAAGTCCAGCCTTGGCTTCCAAGCTGACGTTTTTCTACATATGTGCTTGTGTATCATGGACAGTAAGAGGGGGCAGGCAAGGAGAGAATTTCTCTCTTTGGGGATCAATAGAGTGTTGTTATTATAACGTCTAAAACGTATGATGGTCTGTCGATAAATCAATAACAATATCAATGAAGTCAATGTTTATGTAAAGAAATCAGAATTCAGGAAAAGCCAGGGGCCGGACCGAGTGTAGGGGGCGTGGCCAGAGACAGCCTGCTGACTGTTCCAAATCATGGGTGCATGTTACAAGTCCGGAACATATTTTAACTTAGTACTAACTTAGCGTCATATTTGATCTGATTCGACTGAATATCCCAGGTTTCCATCTCTCATGCACCTGGTGTGACGTGTTTTCAGACTCTCAGGCTGGCGCAAAGAAGTCTTACGGGAATTGAACGTCTGACTCCGGTCAGCTGACCAAAGTTGGTAACCTTGGTATTGTGTGTAGGAGATTCGGTATAACTATAATTTCGTTCTCCATTTACATGCCCGTAGTGTCTTTAAGTGTTATGTAGTTTTGCCTGAAACGCAAAAATAAAACAAAGCAATTAAAGCCAAGCAGTTGCTCAAATTCTGCTGTAGCGATTGAAGAACTTTTGTCGGAGGCTGGATTCGAACCCACGCCTTACTTCGGAGAACAGAATACCCCTTACTTTGAAAGGCCATTTTCGCTGCGCAGGAGGCTTGAGACCGCTCGGCCATGGGGCAGTTACCGGTTGAACCCTAAGGAGTAGGTTAAGTCCAGCCTTGGCTTCCAAGCTGACGTTTTTCTACATATGTGCTTGTGTATCATGGACAGTAAGAGGGGGCAGGCAAGGAGAGAATTTCTCTCTTTGGGGATCAATAGAGTGTTGTTATTATAACGTCTAAAACGTATGATGGTCTGTCGATAAATCAATAACAATATCAATGAAGTCAATGTTTATGTAAAGAAATCAGAATTCAGGAAAAGCCAGGGGCCGGACCGAGTGTAGGGGGCGTGGCCAGAGACAGCCTGCTGACTGTTCCAAATCATGGGTGCATGTTACAAGTCCGGAACATATTTTAACTTAGTACTAACTTAGCGTCATATTTGATCTGATTCGACTGAATATCCCAGGTTTCCATCTCTCATGCACCTGGTGTGACGTGTTTTCAGACTCTCAGGCTGGCGCAAAGAAGTTTTACGGGAATTGAACGTCTCACTCCGGTCAGCTGACCAAAGTTGGTAACCTTGGTATTGTGTGTAGGAGATTCGGTATAACTATAATTTCGTTCTCCATTTACATGCCCGTAGTGTCTTTAAGTGTTATGTAGTTTTGCCTGAAACGCAAAAATAAAACAAAGCAATTAAAGCCAAGCAGTTGCTCAAATTCTGCTGTAGCGATTGAAGAACTTTTGTCGGAGGTTGGATTCGAACCCACGCCTTACTTCGGAGAACAGAATACCCCTTACTTTGAAAGGCCATTTCCGCTGCGCAGGAGGCTTGAGACCGCTCGGCCATGGGGCAGTTACCGGTTGAACCCTAAGGAGTAGGTTAAGTCCAGCCTTGGCTTCCAAGCTGACGTTTTTCTACATATGTGCTTGTGTATCATGGACAGTAAGAGGGGGCAGGCAAGGAGAGAATTTCTCTCTTTGGGGATCAATAGAGTGTTGTTATTATAACGTCTAAAACGTATGATGGTCTGTCGATAAATCAATAACAATATCAATGAAGTCAATGTTTATGTAAAGAAATCAGAATTCAGGAAAAGCCAGGGGCCGGACCGAGTGTAGGGGGCGTGGCCAGAGACAGCCTGCTGACTGTTCCAAATCATGGGTGCATGTTACAAGTCCGGAACATATTTTAACTTAGTACTAACTTAGCGTCATATTTGATCTGATTCGACTGAATATCCCAGGTTTCCATCTCTCATGCACCTGGTGTGACGTGTTTTCAGACTCTCAGGCTGGCGCAAAGAAGTCTTACGGGAATTGAACGTCTGACTCCGGTCAGCTGACCAAAGTTGGTAACCTTGGTATTGTGTGTAGGAGATTCGGTATAACTATAATTTCGTTCTCCATTTACATGCCCGTAGTGTCTTTAAGTGTTATGTAGTTTTGCCTAAAACGCAAAAATAAAACAAAGCAATTAAAGCCAAGCAGTTGCTCAAATTCTGCTGTAGCGATTGAAGAACTTTTGTCGGAGGTTGGATTCGAACCCACGCCTTACTTCGGAGAACAGAATACCCCTTACTTTGAAAGGCCATTTTCGCTGCGCAGGAGGCTTGAGACCGCTCGGCCATGGGGCAGTTACCGGTTGAACCCTAAGGAGTAGGTTAAGTCCAGCCTTGGCTTCCAAGCTGACGTTTTTCTACATATGTGCTTGTGTATCATGGACAGTAAGAGGGGGCAGGCAAGGAGAGAATTTCTCTCTTTGGGGATCAATAGAGTGTTGTTATTATAACGTCTAAAACGTATGATGGTCTGTCGATAAATCAATAACAATATCAATGAAGTCAATGTTTATCTAAAGGAATCAGAATTCAGGAAAAGCCAGGGGCCGGACCGAGTGTAGGGGGCGTGGCCAGAGACAGCCTGCTGACTGTTCCAAATCATGGGTGCATGTTACAAGTCCGGAACATATTTTAACTTAGTACTAACTTAGCGTCATATTTGATCTGATTCGACTGAATATCCCAGGTTTCCATCTCTCATGCATCTGGTGTGACGTGTTTTCAGACTCTCAGGCTGGCGCAAAGAAATCTTACGGGAATTGAACGTCTCACTCCGGTCAGCTGACCAAAGTTGGTAACCTTGGTATTGTGTGTAGGAGATTCGGTATAACTATAATTTCGTTCTCCATTTACATGCCCGTAGTGTCTTTAAGTGTTATGTAGTTTTGCCTGAAACGCAAAAATAAAACAAAGCAATTAAAGCCGATCAGTGGCTCAAATTCTGCTGTAGCGATTGAAGAACTTTTGTCGGAAGTTGGATTCGAACCCACGCCTTACTTCGGAGAACAGAATACCCCTTACTTTGAAAGGCCATTTTCGCTGCGCAGGAGGCTTGAGACCGCTCGGCCATGGGGCAGTTTCCGGTTGAACCCTAAGGAGTAGGTTAAGTCCAGCCTTGGCTTCCAAGCTGACGTTTTTCTACATATGTGCTTGTGTATCATGGACAGTAAGAGGGGGCAGGCAAGGAGAGAATTTCTCTCTTTGGGGATCAATAGAGTGTTGTTATTATAACGTCTAAAACGTATGATGGTCTGTCGATAAATCAATAACAATATCAATGAAGTCAATGTTTATCTAAAGGAATCAGAATTCAGGAAAAGCCAGGGGCCGGACCGAGTGTAGGGGGCGTGGCCAGAGACAGCCTGCTGACTGTTCCAAATCATGGGTGCATGTTACAAGTCCGGAACATATTTTAACTTAGTACTAAATTAGCGTCATATTTGATCTGATTCGACTGAATATCCCAGGTTTCCATCTCTCATGCATCTGGTGTGACGTGTTTTCAGACTCTCAGGCTGGCGCAAAGAAATCTTACGGGAATTGAACGTCTGACTCCGGTCAGCTGACCAAAGTTGGTAACCTTGGTATTGTGTGTAGGAGATTCGGTATAACTATAATTTCGTTCTCCATTTACATGCCCGTAGTGTCTTTAAGTGTTATGTAGTTTTGCCTGAAACGCAAAAATAAAACAAAGCAATTAAAGCCGATCAGTGGCTCAAATTCTGCTGTAGCGATTGAAGAACTTTTGTCGGAAGTTGGATTCGAACCCACGCCTTACTTCGGAGAACAGAATACCCCTTACTTTGAAAGGCCATTTTCGCTGCGCAGGAGGCTTGAGACCGCTCGGCCATGGGGCAGTTTCCAGTTGAACCCTAAGGAGTAGGTTAAGTCCAGCCTTGGCTTCCAAGCTGACGTTTTTCTACATATGTGCTTGTGTATCATGGACAGTAAGAGGGGGCAGGCAAGGAGAGAATTTCTCTCTTTGGGGATCAATAGAGTGTTGTTATTATAACGTCTAAAACGTATGATGGTCTGTCGATAAATCAATAACAATATCAATGAAGTCAATGTTTATCTAAAGGAATCAGAATTCAGGAAAAGCCAGGGGCCGGACCGAGTGTAGGGGGCGTGGCCAGAGACAGCCTGCTGACTGTTCCAAATCATGGGTGCATGTTACAAGTCCGGAACATATTTTAACTTAGTACTAACTTAGCATCATATTTGATCTGATTCGACTGAATATCCCAGGTTTCCATCTCTCATGCATCTGGTGTGACGTGTTTTCAGACTCTCAGGCTGGCGCAAAGAAATCTTACGGGAATTGAACGTCTCACTCCGGTCAGCTGACCAAAGTTGGTAACCTTGGTATTGTGTGTAGGAGATTCGGTATAACTATAATTTCGTTCTCCATTTACATGCCCGTAGTGTCTTTAACCGGCTGCACAAACTGGATCCGCCTCCATTACGACACAACTTTGCCCTTATTGGCTTAAGAATTATTCACATACATGACGTATATCTGCTATTTCTCCCGAGAAGCAGGTAAAGCAGTGGTAACTGCTTTGTAGTTAATTTACCTGGTAAAATTAAGTTTAAATAAATGATATAAATACTGTAATAGTACTCGTGAGCTTTGTTTATTTGTTATTAGTTACTGTAATGTTGCGCTGCTTTATTTGTTTAATCGTCTAGTCTGTGGAGACATTCAAGTTAATCAAATAAGAATTGCACTGTACACTGTACATGACCATAAAAACTTTGTATCCTTGAAATAAATGTTTTTGATCTTTTCCTTGGCAGTTATCTTTTTACACAGGGCCTCTATGTACACGATAGTTTTTTTTTTCACGACTAACAGTATGGATCAGGAGTTGGTTATTGTAAAAGAAGTAATGTGCATGCAGGTGATATTTGTATAGATTTATCCACACCCTTGTAGCAGTGCTGCCATTGCAGTCAGATCTCGCAAACTAGGAGTATTAGTTGTCTTTATTTCTCTTTATTTCTTGACGCCAACCCTCTCCATTAATCCGGGCTTGGGACTGGCACCTACCTGAGCTGGCTTGCTCCCTTAAGTGGCTGGGTTAGGCTAAACTATATATATATATTTACCAAGACTACAATAAAACATCTCGAAATGTGTAGTCTAGCAAAACGCAGTTTAAAGAAGGTAGCCTACCTGGCGAAATTGCAAACAAATTAAGGGCGTTAGGCAGCCTTTAGATCCTACCCATCATGCACTGCAGTTTTTTGCTAATTCCTCAAATGGAAAACTATCCATCCATCCATCCATTTTCCAAACCGCTTATCCTACTGGATCGCGGGGGGTCTGGAGCCTATCCCGGAAGCAATGGGCACGAGACAGGGAACAACCCAGGATGGCGGGCCAGCCCATCGCAGGGCACACTCACACACTATTCACTCACGCATACACTCCTATGGGCAATTTAGCAACTCCAATTAGCCTCAGCATGTTTTTGGACTGTGGGGGAAACCAGAGTACCCGGAGGAAACCCCACGATGACATGGGTAGAACATGCAAACTCCACACACATGTGACCCAGGTGGAGACTCGAACCCGGGCCCTAGAGGTGTGAGGTAACAGTGCTAACCACTGCACCACCATGCTGCCCCCTAAATGGAAAACCATTAAATACAAAAGGAAAACAAAAGTGCTGTAAGACTGTATACTTATGTGTATGTTAGTAAAGGCTGTAGCTGACACAACGGACCCCACTAATTAGAAAGGGGTAATTGTACACATGTGGCATCCAGTATGTTCTTCTATAACAGTTTTTAAAAAAAAAAAAAAAACTCACATTACACAAATTGGCACTATCAAAACGAGGATTATGGGGAAAATGGGGACTGTGATGGAGATTACATACACGTAGGCATGGTATTTAGTTTTTTTTAATCTGGTCACCTTCCAGAGTAATTGTAAACTAAAACCATCTTCACCCTATTTGATTCTTTATAAATGGACAATCAGTCGTGCAGTAAATGGGGGTATAGAGAGACACAGAGCTTGTCTAACAAGAAACCCTGGGAAGCTAACATTAATAGGGTGGGTATGGATAGCAAAACCATTGATACAGATTACAGATTTATATCTCACCTGAACCCTGGCGGGCTCCGTGCCAATAGGGGTTGGGATTAGGGTTAGTTAACTTAAGTAGTAATATTGATGTGTATATTCTCCTATTCTCCAGTCAGTGAATCGTGAAACGTAATGTTAATATGTTTCTATACCTATATGTTCTGCTTAAAAACCCATAAAGGCAAGCACAGTGTTTAGACATTCTGTTACTTAGACTAGTAAACACTAAGATCCTTCAGCTTTCAATTAACCTGACACAACAGTCTAAACAACAAATGTGTGCCATGTCATTTGTCATCTTTACATCTTGTATCCTTTATATGGTAATTGGATTTTCAAGGTGGAATTGCAGGTCGATCATTTTAAGGATCTAGATGTAAACCTCCCTGGTGTTGCTTTAATATTTTTTTTGCACAATTTGCTTCACACACTTCCTCCAGCAGAGAAGCTTACAATACTACACCCCACCAAATGACTGGATGATGCCTTTTTATTTAAGGTCTGGCTGTGAGCCTCGATTACCGATACACTATCTTCAGGCTCCTGCCGGGATCAGTCAGTATGGTGGACCTTTGGAGGAATGGGTACAAAACCATCAGGAAAGTTTGCAGGTGCTTCAAGAGTATGTGAAGGCTTAGTTGGAGGAACAAGCCACACCACGAAATCGGAAACACAATGAGTTGGTTAATGATTAGGGGTTTGATGAAGGTCAGCTGGTGTGTTTGCGGAACCATGTTCGAGGTAAAATACAGGATCATTGGGATGCCTGTTTGTATATGGTAGTTCGGTGTCCCCAAGATCAGGGTGCAGTTTACTCTGCAACTCCAATGGAGGGGGACGGGGTTGTCCGTCAAGTTCACCGAACAGAGTTGCGTCCAGTACCACAGGGGGTTGTTATGTCAGGGGAAGATGTTCTGGTAATGTCTCCTGAGTCTGGGTTGCCCACAGGGGCAACAGAAATGGAATCGGATGAGGACTCTGTGATTTTACGGGGACAGGGCTGGTGGGAGGGGTCGCAATAGAGCATCCACAAGTAGGCCTCGTATAATGGAGGAGGTTATGTCCCCCCCGAGGTGTAGAGACCAGTTAAACGTTCGGTGAGGTCCACCACTGGTCATCATACCAACCCTTATAAGTTACCACGGTCAGTGAATGATCGTTCGGTTGGGGAGGAAGACCAGTGGTTTGGGGATAGAATTCTTAGCTGTGATCGTTGGGTCATCAATTTCATTTTGGGGGATGGATTGTAGCCAGGCAATTATAGGCAGGTATAGGAACTGCAGTTCGGACTGGAGGCATAGCCGGGGCGAGATGGCTGTGCATGTTCCGATGGTAGGGCATATTGGCAAAGGAGCAGGCACGGGAAAGACAGGCAGGGTCCTGATAGATTTGGTGGAGCATCGGCGGGCATATTGAATTTGCAGTGTAGCAGCCTTTCTGTTTGCTTGTTTCAGGGGTGAACAATCTTATCCGCAAAGGGCCGGTGTGTATGCAGGTTTTCGCTGCAACTCCCTAATTAGATTTCTAATTAGAGGACTGATTAGCTGAAGAGTCCTCATACCTGGTTTTGAAGAGCTGACCTAAAGGTTACCTCAAAAACCTGTTTTTTTTTTTGTTTGAATGGGGCAGTGAGTCATGGGGTAAACTACTGTTCTTTAGGGGTTTTCAAGGTGGAATTACGGGTCGATAATTTTAAGGATCAGGTTGTAAACCTCCCTGGTGTTGCTTTAATATGTTTTATCTGAGGTTGTATCGTGTATTATCAAGCCAGCCGGCTTAGTGGCCTCGGGAGCGGGGTTTAGTGGGAGCAGCTGGCTAGTTTTATTTTCTTTTTTGTTTGTGTCTTTTTCTTTGTTGTATGTATATTTTGGGTTCATTATTAGGCAGGCTGGGCCTTTTGGCACCTGTAGTCTGGGTGCTGGATTGCCCATAGGGGTCTTTTTTATTGCTGTGATTTGCTGTGTCATTCACTAGTGTGATTTGTGCTGGATGTGTTTTTAAGGTTGTGCTGTGGCGTGTACCTGAGCAAACTTTGGGCAACCTGTTCTCTTGTTGGCTTTATTGACAAAGGGTGGATTAGTCTAATTACGGCCTGCTACAAATAGCTGCATATAACGTATAAAAAAAATCACCTTATGGGTGCTCCGTAGGGTAGCAAGATCTTGAGTTTTTTTACAGTACTCGGGTACGTTTTAAAATTTTCGACCAATCAGCAAACATTATTCTGACAGCATAGCTGGGAAACCAATGAAAAGTGAGTGCAACGTTCTAGAACTTGACTTCGGGTTGACGCTCCCTATAAAAGAGCTGGGTACTGCTTCAAGGCGTTCAGTTGGCGCTACCTCCTGATAGAGTAGCACTGTACGGCTCTTGTTCCGTAAAATAACATCAAAAGGATGAAAAAAAAAACAATATTTAAAGAAGACGAAAAAAATCAATTTTTAAAGAAGACGAAAAAAACAACGTCTAAAAAAATAAGCCAAAAAAATAATATCCGAAGAAGGAAAAACATGCAAAGTAAAAAAAACAAACAAAAATAAAAAACAATATCCAAAGAAGAAGGAAAAAAACATCCAAAGGGAGAAAAGAAGAACTGAAGGGCCAACGAGGTAGGAGGAAATACAAATTTCGTTTCAGCACCGTTGGAGTGCCAAGCCGTGAAAAGCATTTGGCCAGAAGACAAGGTAAGTGTTGTACCTGTTATTTTAAAACAGCGCTTTTCAAAATGCTGCTTTATAATCGTTTGAGATCGTTAGCCAGTGTGACAGCTGAAGGCTTTTTGAGTTTACCAACATAAAGTTTTATTTCTGTATTAGGACATTGTCAGGAACAATGATGTGTTCATCGCTATGATGTGGTCAAAAAGCGATGCATTGAATCTTAGAAACATTTGTGATTTTTCAAACGATGCTTTTCCTTTTATTTAATCAGTAAAATTTCCATCGGTTTTATATAGTGCCCCTTGAAATATGTCTTTAGCTCATTTTCCGGGCATTTTACTAGAATGCATCCTGAGAAATACACAAGCTCTGCTGCATTTCCGTGCCTCGATGTTTAGTGCCGAGTATAATTGTTGCAGTTGCCTTTTATATATTCCATGAGACCTGTTGGTACCAAGAGAAGTGTGAGACTGTCAGGGTGAATTTATCATACAATCGCACGCATAAATACCTGAGGGTTGCCAGTCCTTTTGCGTTGTTACAGGAGGACTAGAGCTGACGAGTGTGTTTCTACACACTATCAAGGGCATTGTAGTACAGTTTTCTCAGGTGGGAGAATGCTGCCGATCTCCTATTTGACAATACAGCCCTTGATATATTAGAATATTACAGAACTAGAAGCCTTTTGCAAGGAAGAATGTGAGAAAATCCCAAGTACAAGAACTGAAAGCCTTTCAGCTGGCTATAAGAAGCGCTTGTAAGCTGTGATATCTGGCAGAGGAGGTGTTACTAAGTACTGATTACGTAGGGTGCCCAAACTTTTGCAGAGTGCCATAATAATGTTTTTATTTTGTAATTTTGTTCAATTTATGGCATAAAAAGTAACTATTCATCAATGTTTGCTGAAAATATTGTGTATTTTTCCCCCAGTTCCTAAAGAGACTGTATTAACTGATATTGTTGCTTTTGTAATTGAAAAGATGTTATTTGTCAAGGGGTGCCAAACCATTGCATAAGACTGTACACAGTGTGTGTATGTGTTTATGTGAGTGTGTGTCTGTGTGTGTGTGTGTATATATATATATGTGTGTGTGTGTATATATTTCTGTATATGCATGTGTATATATATATTTATATATAGTTCACACACATTCAAACTTATTTGAATACACATTCAAAATTATTTTTATTATTATTATTTTCGTTTTTTTTTTTTTTTGTGTTTTAAAATTTTTTATTTTTGCAATGGAAATAAAAATAAAGCAGTCCTCCGTAGAGGAGGGGTGGTGGAGGGAATATATATATATATATATACATATATATAAAATAATTGTCACACAACTGGGGTGACATGCCTATCCTGCTCACCCAATTTTAGTGCACTTTAGTTATGCATAATGACCTTCTAGTCTCGATACACCCATATATATATATGTATATATATATATAGTTTTTTTTGTTTTTTTTTTGCAATAGACAATAAAAATAACGCAGTTCTCCATAAAGGAGGGATGGTGGATGGAATATATATATACATATATATAAAATAATTGTCACACAACCTGGGTGACATGCCTTGCCTGCTCACCCAGTTTTAGTGCACCTTAGTTATTCATAATGACCATCTAGTCTCGATACACCCATAAATATATATGTATATATATATAGTTTTTTTTGTTTTTTTTTTGCAATAGACAATAAAAATAACGCAGTTCTCCATAAAGGAGGGATGGTGGATGGAATATATATATACATATATATAAAATAATTGTCACACAACTTGGGTGACATGCCTTGCCTGCTCACCCAATTTTAGTGCAACTTAGTTATCCATAATGACCAACTAGTCTCGATACACCCATATATATATATATATATGTACATATATATATAGTTTTTTTATTAGCAATAGAAAAGAAAAATAACGCAGTTCTCCGTAAAGGAGGGATGGTGGATGGAATATATATATATATATATACATTTATATAAAATAATTGTCACACAACCTGGGTGACATGCCTTGCCTGCTCACCCAATTTTAGTGCACTTTAGTTATCCATAATGACCATCTAGTCTCGATACACCCATGAATATATATGTATATATATATATATATATATATATATATATATATATATATATATATATATATATATATAGTTTTTCTGTTTTTTTTTTGCAATAGACAATAAAAATAACGCAGTTCTCCATAAAGGAGGGATGGTGGATGGAATATGTATATGCATATATATAAAATAATTGTCACACAACCTGGGTGACATGCCATGCCTGCTCACCCAATTTTAGTGCACCTCAGTTATCCATACTGACCATCTAGTCTCGACACACCCATATATATATATATATATATATATATATATATATGTATATATATAGATATATATATATATATGTATATATATAGATATTTTTTCTTTTTCTTGTGTTTTTTTTTCGCAATGGATATTAAAAATAAAGCAGTCCTCCGTAAAGGAGGGGTGGTGGAGGGAATATATATATACATATATATATAAAATAATTGTCACACAACCTGGGTGACATGCCTTGCCTGCTCACCCAATTTTAGTGCAACTTAGTTATCCATAATGACCAACTAGTCTCGATACACCCATATATATATATATATATGTACATATATATAGTTTTTTTATTAGCAATAGAAAAGAAAAATAACGCAGTTCTCCGTAAAGGAGGGATGGTGGATGGAATATATATATATATATATATATATATATATATATATATATATATATATATATATATATATATATATACATTTATATAAAATAATTGTCACACAACCTGGGTGACATGCCTTGCCTGCTCACCCAATTTTAGTGCACTTTAGTTATCCATACTGATCATCTAGTCTCGACACACCCATATATATATATATATATATATATATATATATATATATATATATATATATATATATATATATATATATATGTATATATATATAGATATTTTTTCTTTTTCTTGTGTTTTTTTTTCGCAATGGATATTAAAAATAAAGCAGTCCTCCGTAAAGGAGGGGTGGTGGAGGGAATATATATATACATATATATATAAAATAATTGTCACACAACCTGGGTGACATGCCTTGCCTGCTCACCCAATTTTAGTGCAACTTAGTTATCCATAATGACCAACTAGTCTCGATACACCCATATATATATATATATATGTACATATATATAGTTTTTTTATTAGCAATAGAAAAGAAAAATAACGCAGTTCTCCGTAAAGGAGGGATGGTGGATGGAATATATATATATATATATATATATATATATATATATATATATATATATATACATTTATATAAAATAATTGTCACACAACCTGGGTGACATGCCTTGCCTGCTCACCCAATTTTAGTGCACTTTAGTTATCCATACTGACCATCTAGTCTCGACACACCCATATATATATATATATATATATATATATATATATATATATATATATATATATGTATATATATATAGATATTTTTTCTTTTTCTTGTGTTTTTTTTTCGCAATGGATATTAAAAATAACGCAGTTCTCCGTAAAGGAGGGATGGTGGATGGAATATATATATATATATATATACATTTATATAAAATAATTGTCACACAACCTGGGTGACATGCCTTGCCTGCTCACCCAATTTTAGTGCACTTTAGTTATCCATAATGACCATCTAGTCTCGATACACCCATGAATATATATGTATATATATATATATATATATATATATATATATATATATATATATATATATATATATATATATATATATATATATATATAGTTTTTCTGTTTTTTTTTTGCAATAGACAATAAAAATAACGCAGTTCTCCATAAAGGAGGGATGGTGGATGGAATATGTATATGCATATATATAAAATAATTGTCACACAACCTGGGTGACATGCCTTGCCTGCTCACCCAATTTTAGTGCACCTCAGTTATCCATACTGACCATCTAGTCTCGACACACCCATATATATATATATATATATATATATATATATATGTATATATATAGATATTTTTTCTTTTTCTTGTGTTTTTTTTTCGCAATGGATATTAAAAATAAAGCAGTCCTCCGTAAAGGAGGGGTGGTGGAGGGAATATATATATACATTTATATAAAATAATTGTCACACAACTGGGGTGACATGCCTTGCCTGCTCACCCAATTTTAGTGCACCTTAGTTATCCATAATGACCAACTAGTCTCGATACACCCATAAATATATATGTGTATATATATATATATATATAGTTTTTTTGTGTTTTTTTTTGCAATAGACAATAAAAATAACGCAGTTCTCCATAAAGGAGGGATAGTGGATGGAATATATATATATACATATATATAAAATAATTGTCACACAACCTGGGTGACATGCCTTGCCTGCTCACCCAATTTTAGTGCACCTTAGTTATCCATACTGACCATCTAGTCTCGATACACCCATATATATATATATATATATGTACATATATATAGTTTTTTTATTAGCAATAGAAAAGAAAAATAACGCAGTTCTCCGTAAAGGAGGGATGGTGGATGGAATATATACATACATATATATAAAATAATTGTCACACAACCTGGGTGACATGCCTTGCCTGCTCACCCAATTTTAGTGCAACTTAGTTATCCATAATGACCAACTAGTCTCGATACACCCATAAATATATATGTATATATATATATATATATATAGTTTTTTTATTTTTTTCGTAATGGACAATAAAAATAACGCAGTTCTCCGTAAAGGAGGGATGGTGGATGGAATATATATATACATATATACATTTATATAAAATAATTGTCACACAACCTGGGTGACATGCCTTGCCTGCTCACCCAGTTTTAGTGCACCTTAGTTATCCATACTGACCATCTAGTCTCGATACACCCATAAATATATATACTGAACAAAAATATAAACGCAACACTCTTGTTTCTGCTCCCATTTTTCATGAGATGGACTTAAAGACCTACAATTCATTCCAGATACACAATATTACCATTTCTCTCAAACATTTCTCACAAATCAGTCTAAATGTGTGATAGTGAGCACTTCTGCTTTGCTGAGATAATCCATCCCACCTCACAGGTGTGCCACATCAAGATGCTGATCTGACATCATGGGTAGTGCACAGGTGTACCTTATACTGCCCACAATAAAAGGCCACCCTGGAATGTGCAGTTTTTTGCTTTATTGGGGGTCTGGGGACTCAGAACCGGTCAGTATCTGGTGTGACCACCATTTGCCTCATACAATGCAACACATCTTCTTCGCATAGAGTTTATCAGATTGTCAATTGTGGCCTGTGGAATGTTGGTCCACTCCTCTTCAATGGCTGTGCGAAGTTGTTGGATATTAGTGGGAACTGGTACACGCTGTCGTATACGCCGGTCAAGCACATCCCAAACATGCTCAACGGGTGACATGTCCGGTGAGTATGCTGGCCATGCAAGAACTGGGACATTTTCAGCTTCCAAGAACTGTGTACAGATCCTTGCAACATGGGGCCGTGCATCATCTGTCTGAGTGGCTGGTCTCAGACGATCTTGGAGGTGAACCTGCTGGATGTGGAGGTCCTGGGCTGGTGTGGTTACACGTGGTCTGCGGTTGTGAGGCCGGTTGGATGTACTGCCATATTCTCTGAAACGCCTTTGGAGACGGCTTATGGTTGAGAAATGAACATTCAATGCACGAGCAACAGATCTGGTTGACATTCCTGCTGTCAGCATGCCAATTGCACGCTCCCTCAATGCTTGTGGCATCTGTGGCATTTTGCTGTGAGACAAAACTGCACATTCCAGGGTGGCCTTTTATTGTGGGCAGTATAAGGTACACCTGTGCACTACCCATGATGTCAGATCAGCATCTTGATGTGGCACACCTGTGAGGTGGGATGGATTATCTCAGCAAAGCAGAAGTGCTCACTATCACACATTTAGACTGATTTGTGAGAAATGTTTGAGAGAAATGGTAATATTGTGTATCTGGAATGAATTGTAGATCTTTAAGTCCATCTCATGAAAAATGGGAGCAAAAACAAAAGTGTTGCGTTTATATTTTTGTTCAGTGTATGTATATGTATACATATAGTTTTTTTTGTGTTTGTGAAAACGGGTCTTTAATCGGGGAAACGGAGCGGGTAGAGCAGGACGGAACGCAGGCATTGACAAACTACAATGACGGACAGGGCAAACAGGTAAGACCAGGACTTAAAATAGGTCATGACTAATCAAAGTAATCGGGCAAAGCAGGAGACGATCAGGGAAGCACACGTGGGTAATCAGGGGGCGTGGCACACACGAGGAGCGGACAAGCCGGGCATATATGTATATCTATATAAAACCTCATTAATGAGGGACAGGGAACAGAACGGACAGACAGAACTGGCACAGGGGAAGGAGCCAGGACAAGACTTGACATAAGACAGGAAAGGCAGAGAAACAGATCAGAAAGGGGGACACGGAGGGAACAGGCAGGACAAAAGGACCGGGAGTGAACGAAGGGAACATCGGGGAAAGAGGAGCAGAAGCCAGAGGGACGAGGGACAAAGAGAGGAGGGACAGAGACAGGAGGAACAAAGCGAGGGGGAGCAGAGGCAGGAGGGACAAAGACGGGAGGCCAGGGAGAGAAGGAGGGGGAACCAAGAGGAGCCTGAGGGAGACCCAGCGGGCGACGGGAGGCAGCCGGAAGGGCTGCAGGCGGCCGGGAGGCCGGAGCCGGAGGGGCCGAGGAGACGGGGTGAGGGACAGACGCAGGGACGAAGGAGGGAGTCGGAGGGGAGACCAGGGAAGGGGACGAAGGAGCTGGAAGGGACCCTGGCGAGGGCAAGGAGAGAGGGGGAGCCGCAGCAGACGGCGACGTCCTCCGACACGCCAGAGCGGGAGGACCAGCAGGCGAATGAGGAGCCGCCGTCGGGGGGCCCGCAGGCAACCGATAAGACGCCGGAGGAGGGACCGAGGCAGGGCGACGAGGCCGCGGAGGGGGACCCGCAGACGACAGCCGACCCGGAGGGCCAGGACCCGCAGGTGCCGACCAAGCCCTAGCGCCGGCGAGGGAGGGCGAGCCAGGGGGCTGGGCGGGTGGGACCCCAGCCGTGCGTCTGTGTCCTCTCCCCTTATGGGACACAGACATAAGGACCTGCGGCCGGGGTCGGGCTCGTCGGGGTGAGGGTACCAGAGTCACAGGGGGAGAAGGGACTGGAGTGGGGCCAGGGACTGGAGCTGCAGGCTGCAGAGGGGGCGCCTGCCCGGGAGCTGCAGGCAGGGAAAGCGCCTCGGACGTGGGCGCGGTAGCTGCAGGCAGCGGAGACGGCTGCTCGGGCTCTGGGGCCGCAGGGGGCACTTATTTTATTATATAAAATAAGTGTCACACAACCGGGGTGACATGCCTTGCCTGCTTGTGGGATGAGGAAGACTCAGGGACTGGAAATGGGATTAAAACTGAAGATGTGCTCATTCCTTTGTGTATTTACAAATTTTCCTTCCGTCAGACATGAGGAGTTTGCTGCTATATTTGGCACTAATAGAGATTCTGATGCTGCTATTTTTATTGTCTATTAGTTTGTTATTATTTACAAGTTCTGTTGTGTTTTTGCATTTTTCTCTTCTGGTTAATTAACTGCTGTCTGTTTGCTGTGAAGTATGAGTGTGGTGAGTAAGACTCAGGGACTGGAAGTGGGATTACAACTAAAGATAACATGCTTATTCCTTTTTGTATTGTTTACAAATTTCCTTCCGTCAAACATGAGGAGTTTGCTGCTATATTGTGCACTAACAGAGATTCTGATGCTGCTATTTTTATTGTTTATAAATGTGTTATTGTTTCCAAGTTGAGTATTCAATAAATGCTAAATTGAGAAATTTTGTGTATCGTTTGTTATTATTAGTGTGATATTTTACCATGCAAATAGAGGGGAAAACGTCCAATTATCGGCCAAAAAAAATCAGCAGCATATATCGGCCATCGCCTGACCCTTGACTTGAAAAACCCATATCGGTCGACCTCTAGTAACAGTACATTCTGTCCAATTCATCCATCGAGTTAAGTCACACACCCACTTGAGGGGGCACTCCGGCAGACGTGAGGATGGGGATGTTCTTTCCGCTATAACATCCACTGCAGAAGTACATCTCGCTCCTGTTCACAGGGCTTACTTCAATGATGAAGCAGGGCTGGTTGTCTGGACAAGAAGTTGTCCTGCTGCTGGGTCTCGGTGCCGTTTTTCCACCTAAGCTTGAAGGTGGAAATGTGTTCCAACTTGGTCCCTGGGACTGCAGCATAGCCAAACATCGCGAGCAGCGTCGGCCACACCCACCACCAGAACCATCACACCGTCCTATACACATAAAGAAGAACTAAAACATAGAGTGTTGTGACAATCTATGCGTTAATGTTTGGCAGCATAGGTGATTCATTAAAATTATACCGAAGAATGGAAAATGTGATATTTAGAATATTTTTTGCCATTTAGTAGCTAATTTAAGCACTTACCCAATGCCTCAATTTGTTTTAGGTCAGTAATGTCTGAGCCAAAAGAATGAATGTATGAATTTAATACAATTCACCCACTCCCACCCACACACAAATCTGAAATTCAATTTAAGACACTTCTTAAACATTAGTGCATTAACAAAAAAGGAAAATCTTAAGAGATTCAGTAGGATTTTCTATGTTAGACTTAAGCTAATAGTTCAATAGTTTTTACATATTTCAATATACCAATTTGACTTTAATGTTGAAACAGATGCTAAAACATGGAATAATTTCATAACTAGAGAAACATGTTATTCACAAACACTAGCAAAGGTAGCTTATAGTTAAGCTTACTTAAGTCAGCAAGTCAGGCTACAGTGTGTAAGAATAGTCGTAAACGATAATTTGTCTCAGTCTTACATGACAGAATAAGTAAACAGAAAATATAAAATGGCTGAAACAGCGTCATTAACGCCAGCTACAGTAGAGGCGCAGAAAAGGTGTCATGACTGAAGTATTCCCAAACTCTGGAAGACCGTATGCGAGCCTTTTTTGCCGCGTGTTTCTCCAGAGGCTCCGGAGCTCCGCTGGTTGAGACAGCCATGTTGGTTCATGTGCAGGGGGACGAGCGGCAAATTTCTTTTTTGCAGGGTGGTAGGTGATGTCTCATTAATATTTATGAGAGAAGTGCTACATGATTGGCCAGTGCATGCCTTACAAAATGGTGCGGCACTGCATCCAAGCCTGCGGCACTCAGAGTCACAAATACAGTGGAAACCATTTGTAGTAATTACGTCTGTCTGGCTGATTTCCAACTAATTGATATTTGTATATTTATTACATGAATATAAGGTAATATAAGGTAATAGAAGAGGTATTTAATGGTTTTCCATCTGAGGAATTTGCAAAAAACTGCAGTGCATGATGGGTCGGACCTAAAGGCTGCCTTAACGTCCTCATCTGTATGACGACATACATCAAGACTAGGAAGGTGCATAATGTTCATGTCTGGTTGCGTTTGTTGGTCCAGAAAGTAATTCAATTTCGCCATGTAGGTTACGTTCTTAAAAACTGCTTGGATATAGCCCGATTATATGCTGTGGGCCTTTTAATTTCTTTGTTTACCAGGTAGGCTACCTTCTTTAAACTGCGTTTTGTTAGACTACATATTTAGGGAGGTCTTTATAAATTTATAGTAGTCTTCATAAATATGTGCATAGTTTAGCCTAACCCAGCCACTTAAGGGAGAAAGCCAGCTCAACTAGGTGTCGGTCCCAAGCCCGGATTAATGGGGAGGGTTGGCGTCAAGAAATAAAGAGACTGTATCTTCACTGCATGACTGATGTCAAAATGTGTGAAATATGTGGTTGTATTAATAAATGCATTAAAGTAGGTTAATGATTCTGTGCTGTCTAAATTGTATAGAAAATTTCTACGTATAGCCAAACAAATCTCCTCCTGTTTGAAAAGGCATAGAAAAAGCAATTTAGCCACTAAAACTTTACAGTTTTTGTGAGGGACAGTCGAATTCTCTCGTTTCTCTCGTCAAGTTTTTTTGTGATCCTGCACCTACACTTTGCCGGCCCCAGGAGGATGGGCTCCCCCTTTGAGTTTGGTCCCTCCCAAGGTTTCTTCCTTCTTGGGAGTTTTTCCATCCTATCGGCGCCTATGGCTTACTCACTGGGGGCTTTGGGTGGGCATGATATAAAGCAAAGCATTTTCCCTCCCAGTTTCCTCCTCTGGTCCACATTGCAGGACCATCAGCCATCAGAAACAGTCAGACGGTCTCCTTCAGCTTCTTTAGTGTCCTTGGAAGCCAAGGCAGTTTTAGGTCTGAGAAGAGGTTTATCAGAAGGACACATATTACGTCGTTTGTCCTGAAATGTAACATGGGGAGGAAAAGTTAAGCGGTTTAGTCAGATTGGAGTCGTTTATTCAGCAGTGGCAGCGCCAGTGACTTAATGCTACAGGTGCTATAGGGGAGTGAGATTATTTAGACCGGGTGCTTTAGCTTTTCAGCTTATGTAGATGGTGTATAGAAGCACACAGCACGATAAGCTACAGCATGGATAAAATAGGATAAAATATGAAATTCTAACGTCTAGCTCACAGAGCCTCTATGTGTACTTTGAAGAAAAAATACACTACAAGTATGCTGTAAAAACCGCAAAAATGTCTTACACAATATACAGATTTTACAGATAGTTAAAGAAAAAATGAAACCAATATTTTGGGGGTGCTGTGGGGGTACTATGGTCATTGGAGGAGGAGCTAGAGCCCCCCCCCCCAAGCTTTTCCTTGGTGCTGCCACTGTTGTTCAGATTAAAAGTAACATTGTCATTAATAAACAGTACTCTGATCAAATTTTTGCATGTACAAACACAATCAAAGTTTAACCACATGTTTAGACACAATTCACACACCTGTTACATTTCCATAATGCTAAGACTCTCTACACTTACTTCATCCACTTTCTTGTTTGGTACACAGTCATTTGATGGATGTGTAAGATCATTACCAGACCGTCTGCTGCAAACTCTACAGTTAATGAATGGCTGCAAAAACACACAGACACACAAAAACAGTATTTAAAGAGTGGTGGGCAATAAATACAGTGAGAGAAGGTGTAGTAAAGATATATCTAATGATTTAAGGCAGAGCTGCTGGAGTGCAGGGTTTAATGACACAGAACAATTTTAGAGGAAAGAGCTTCCAAAGCAGGGTCACCATAAGGCTATATTATACAAAGCAAGTTCATCTAAAAGTATGAACAACAAATCCCGTTTAACTGAACACTGCTCTGTATTAAAATACTGTCCTCCGATCAAGCTAAGTGGTCCTGTAGTTCACTATTTAAAGAGGTAAATTTAAAGGGTAATTCACACTGCACATCTACCCTGCTCTGACCAGGTTTAATTACTGGCTTTCTAATTAAAACAAGAGTTAAGTCCTGCCCTTTCACCACAAAACACCACACTGCCATTTAAGGCTGATTTCAACAATGAGTTTTAGTTAACCTGGCTCGATTGAGTTAACTCTGGGTATGTAAAACCCGCTTTGTAGTACAGCCCACAGGTCTTTAAATAAGGCCAGCTAGGGTTCATAGCTCGAAGCATAATCTACAGGTCACCCCTCAGATGATTAGCATTTGCTTCTGCCTGGTAATCCAGCCTTTAAGCCTGTAAACCTACTAAAATTTGAGAATAAGGTGAAGGAACTGGCTCTTTGAGGCCACCTATGTATTTGTTACTTTATTGTTGGCTAACTTTCCCCCGCAGGGCATCAAAAAAGTTAACATGAACCTAAATTAATTTGCTAACTGATATGTCCAATGCTGACAGTCACAGTGACTCTTTACTTACCCTCTTGTCCATGAAAATACAGTCAGCCCGATGGTCTGTTGCAGTTGACTTTGGACATTTTGTTGCTCTCAAGAGAATCTCAATGTCAATGTATTCACTGCTGATCTAAATCACATAAACACGTTATATACAAAATTGCCTACAACTGTTTTAAAGGCAATATAACAAACAATAATCACCCAAAAAATGGCAAACTGTCACAGACTTGACTGCAGCAGATTCAGAGAGAAACTGTGAGAAGGTAAAATTGACCAGGGCTGAGATATACAACCATCACTTTCATTGTGAAGAGACATTAAGCATCATATGCATTGAAATTAAAACATCAAAATCAATGTGATACTCATTAGTTCAGCTTGCAGATGATGAAAGTTTCACACTTTTGTAAACACTTTCTCAGCAGTTACCTTCGGACGGCCCTGGATGTTATAGAAATTCATGTGCTGACGGGTTCCTTGATGAGCATTTTCGACTGCGAGTTTAATGGCCGTCTTGTGAGTGCAGGGAGACTGTGGTAATCTTGCTGGGCCTCTGTGGAGATAAGCAGAGCTCCATAAGCCAAAACCAGAAGCAGCAGGCGGGTCATCTTCCTCTCAGCTTTGAAGGGAGAAGCAGGACTGAGGACACTGATCTGTGGTCCCCTTATCCAGCACGTCCAGGGGCGTGTCCTTCACTCGAAACAAACAGACCTTTGAACAACATTGGAAAACTCTTCAGGATGAATTGAGGCAGGTGGTCAAGTGGGTTTATTGTTATTTCAGCAATATACACAGTACACAGTGAAAGGAAACATTGTTCCTCCTGGACCACGGTGCAACACAAAGAAGAAAAACAGAAACAACACAAGATGACACAAGTGCGGGCAAGATAGAACTATACAGAGTGAAAGGAGCACAAACAGAGGGAGAAAGTGCAAGATAAACACAAGAGCAACAATACAATACTACAGGACAAGACAGCGCAGTCAAGAACACAGAGTGCAGCCAGAGCTAACCTGAATAGGGGCATCAAGGTTGCCAGGCAGGCAGAGAAACAGAAAATAGAGGTCTACTTCACATACAACAACCCACAGTGGGTGTGGCAGGGAATACAACACATTACAAACTTCAAAGGCAACAACACCGTCACTGTTAACAGCAACGCCCTTTTAGCAAAGGAGCTAAACAGCTTCTTTGCTCGTCTGGAGGAACACAGAGCAGACATAGCCACACTGCCCCCTCCCCCAATCTCCAGCACTCACAGACTCCCTCTGCAGGAACACCACGCGAGAAGGCACATTGCATCTCTAGGTGTGTGGAGTTTAAGACAAGGCAAGTGATGCTACGATAATATAATTCCTTGGTAAGACCCCACCTAGAATATTGTGTGCGGGTTTGGTTACCATACCTTAAGAAGGACATTGCTGCCTTGGAAAAGGTGCAACGTAGGGCAACGAGAATGATTCCTGGTCTTAGAGGAATGTCTAATGAGGAGAGGTTAGCTGAGCTGAATCTGTTTAGCCTCGAGCAAAGGAGACTAAGGGGGGACATAATCCAGGTGTTTAAGATTCTAACAGGTCTGGATGCTGTTCAGCCAAATGGCTATTTCAATGTTAGTTTAAATACCAGAACTCGTGGCCATAAGTGGAAATTAGCTGGAGAACATTTTAAAACGAATTTGATGAAGCATTTCTGTACACAGCGTGTAGTTAGAGTATGGAATAGTCTTCCTGTTATTGTAACACAAGCTAAAACCCTGGGTTCTTTTAAATCAGAGCTAGATAAGATTTTTGAGCTATTAGCTAAGTTCTCCTCAAAGGAGCTTGATGGGCCGAATGGCCTCCTCTCATTTGTAAATCTCTTTGGTTCTTATGAGTCAGCTTACAGAGATGAGGTCCAGAAACTGATAGGTTGGAGTTCAGCAAACAATTTGGCACTAAACAGCACAAAGACAAAGGAATCACTGACTTCAGGAAGGATGGAGGCGACACTGGCCTGCCTAGATGGATGGATGGATGTTTTTATTGACATTGTAAGTACAATGAGATTTAGTTTGGAACGCGCCAGCAGCTACACAGTATATTTACAATTATATAGATTGTGAGGCATAAAATAAGGTGTGAGTAATATAACATAACGACATAATATAAGTAATCATTAATTAATCATTACAGATGGTATGAGGTGTGAACCGCTAGGCTGCTATGGCATGTTTGGTATCAAACCGATGGAAAATCACTCCAGTTTCCAAATCTGGTCAGTGGTTACCACGAAAGTGAATATATCAAAAGTTACACCAGCCTAACGAAAATCATCAATACAAGGGAAATCACTCTGGTCATAAATCTCAAAAGGACTGATACAGACCCCCTTCCGAAAGCCCGCCAAATGGATGGTCAGCCATTGGTCCAGGAGTCGAATTCCTGGTCACTCCTATTCACGAACTTTACACTATAAAACCTGGCACCTCAGAACAAAGCCAGGAGAGGAGAAACAGAAGGGAGGAGAAAACAAAAGACCATCAGCACGAAGAGAGGCAGAGAACATCAGCCCAAGAGAAGAGAAGCCCACAAGAAGCCCTCCTGAAGCCTATCAGTGAAGACCCAGCTGGACAGAGAACTGCAACCAAGCCCAAGCTTCACCAGGAGAGGGAATCAGAGGGGCTCCACTCCAACAACCGCTGCAAACACCGCGCCTCCCTGAGTGCCATCACCCATCAGCTCATCAGCCTCCGCAACCAACTGCCAAGACCCCCCCCCCCCCCACTCTGCAACCAAGTAAACAAACTTCCTTTCATTTATAACAACCTAAACTCCTATTCACCTGCTATATTACTTTAGGACAGTATTTCCACAAATTGCTTGCTTTGCAGAACAGTATTTTCCCTTTTAAGGTTACTCATTTTAAATCTGGTCATTGCATTTTCATGATTACATTGTTTGTGTCCACTCCGTTATTTCGTGTTTATTGTTTGTTAGGTGTAATGTCTGTCTTATGTTAGTTATAGGAATAAATGCATGTCTTTTACACAACTTCAGCCTCCGTTCATTGAGTGCTCACAAGAATCCCTGCCTGTGCGATCTACGCTCTGAAACCTCAAATTCGCCTGAAATATCGCGAGACTCTCTCTCATTGGCCGTGAGGGGAGCTTCGCTACCGATCGTTTACATTACCTGGTGACGCAGCTCGTTGGACAAGCCTTCTATTCTAACCCAGGTTATTACGTGATACTGGTTATTAATGAGTTCCATTTAAGTCACACATTAACAGACTCACGGTGTTTCGCAATTGAGTTTGAGCCGACCATTCAGCATAAAAATTGGTTAATAATCACAAGGCACAAGGTTTAAACTTATTCTGAGCACACAATTTAAACTTTTTATGACCGAACGTGCAGTGAAGAAGCGCTACTGTCAACTGGTTGCAAAAGTCGCACTCATGGCAATCTGAAGGCATTTAAGCGGGATCATATGGGCTTATTATAGTTATTTTTATTTCTATTATTAGTAGTTATATTATTTTGTTTTATTTTCGGTGATTTCATTGTAGTTCTTTCGTATTAAACTGCAGTAAACTTTAACCCTATGTCTGACGAGATTCTCAGATGTAGCGCTTTGTTTCCAGGTTCAATTCGGACGAGTGTCTCCGTTTCTATATATCCTGGGAGAGATCTCTCTATTAGCGAACGGGAATACTTGTTATGAGGTTCTAACCTAAATTATGTTGCGCTTGGACATAAGACCGATAGCTTAGTTACCTATCAGGATCATACTCGTATGTGTGTGCCTGCTTTAGACAAAGCAAGTTTAACACAACTTTGCGCTGTGAGCCAAGTGTGTGTCATTTAGAAATTGGGAGTCTCCTGTGCTTGAGACCCGCCGTGGTTAAGCACCATTTGCGACGAGATATAGTGCACTCACAATTTAAATCTGTCGCCGTAACGCGTGCGCCGTCTCGCTTCAGTAATTGTTTTAAGGGGTTTTATACTGTGCAAGGCACAGAAGAAGGCCACAAGCAGCATGCGCATGCATTAAATGTGTGTGTCACTCATCTAGCGTCGGCAACCGCCTAGCTATATCTTTGGTTACCTCTAGTGGTCAGGCATAGAACTACCACTCCATTTCGAAATTGCGCCTCTAGTGGCCAGGCATAGAACTACCACTCAATTTCGATATTGCGCCTCTAGTGGCCAGGCATAGAACTACCACTCCATTTTGATATTGCGCCCCCGGTGGTCAGGCATAGAACTACCACTCCATTTCGATATTGCGCCCCCGGTGGTCAGGCATAGAACTACCACTCCAGTTCGAAATTGCGCCTCTAGTGGTCAGGCATAGAACTACCACTCCATTTCGAAATCGCGCTTCTAGTGGTCAGGCATAGAACTACCACTCCATTTCGATATTGCGCCCCCGGTGGTCAGGCATAGAACTACCACTCCATTTCGAAATTGGGCTTCTAGTGGTCAGGCATAGAACTACCACTCAATTTTGAAATTGCGCTTCTAGTGGCAAGCCATAGAAGTACTACTCCATTTCGAAATCGCGCCTCTAGTGGTCAGGCATAGAACTACCACTCCATTTCGATATTGCGCCCCCGGTGGTCAGGCATAGAACTACCACTTCATTTCGAAATTGCGCTTCTAGTGGTCAGGCATAGAACTACCACTCAATTTTGAAATTGCGCTTCTAGTGACAAGCCATAGAACTACTACTCCATTTCGAAATCGCGCCTCTAGTGGTCAGGCATAGAACTACTATTCCATTTCGAAATCGTGCCTCTAGTGGTCAGGCATAGAACTACCACTCCATTTCGAAATTGCGCCCCCGGTGGTCAGGCATAGAACTACCACTCCATTTCGATATTGCGCCCCCGGTGGTCAGGCATAGAAGTACCACTCCATTTCGATATTGCGCCCCCGGTGGTCAGGCATAGAACTACCACTCCAGTTCGAAATTGCGCCTCCAGTGGTCAGGCATAGAACTACCACTCCATTTCAAAATCGCGCCTCCAGTGGTCAGGCATAGAACTACAACTCCATTTCGATATTGCGCCCCCGGTGGTCAGGCATAGAACTACCACTCCATTTCGAAATTGCGCTTCTAGTGGCAAGCCATAGCAGTGCCACTCCATTGAAATTGCACCTCTAGTGGTCCGCCATAGTAGGTTAACAACATCTGAGTTGGGTCTCTGGTGGTCAACTGCGGTGATACAACACGCATAATTGGACACACAGGTTCTTGCCTGAAAGCAGGAATCAACTTCACAGACTAAATCAGTTTGATCACAATACATTAACATCCAATTAGGTTATTGTTGCATAACTAATTGATGTTTACAATTGAATAAGAAACACAATTCATTTGGTTTGATTCCCGTTTAACCTTTTTGATTTATTTTAGGTTTTATTTCACCTTATGCTTTCATTCATTCCATCTCCCCCAACAAGGGGACTTGCATAGAAGTTCAACCACTATTAACAACAGTAAACCAGTTACGTACACAATCCCATCAGGAAGTCGTTTGGATGTGATCAGTTGAGCCCTTCGGGTGCTGGGTGCTTACCATTCGCTCTCTGTTGGTTGAGCTTGTCTGTGGCTCTGCTGTCACTGCTTGTGATCGTACAGTTTGTCAGAACCGAAGGGGAGTTCTCAGCAATTGGATGCCCAAAAGCGTGTCAGCCCGGCTACACCCACTGACTCATTACGGGCAAGGCTGACAGGTACCTCAGGCGGTCATTACAACTTTTGAGCAGGACTTCGTTTAGGGTGAGTTCTGAGAACGGCCCTAGCTTGGACTCTCACTAGGGTGGGTGATACCTGAAGGCAATTTTGCCAGCCGATAAGCTCCACCTGGGTTGTCTCAGTTGTGCATACAGAATACGCCCTTCCAAGTTAACATTGCTGGGGATCGGGGGAGTGGAAGCCGGACTCAGGCTTGCTTGGCTGGGAGAATGATTCCTGGTCTTAGAGGAATGTTTAATGAGGAGAGGTTAGCTGAGCTGAATCTGTTTAGCCTCGAGCAAAGGAGACTAAGGGGGGACATAATCCAGGTGTTAAATCTGGTCATTGCATTACATTTTTTTTGTATCCACTCCTTTATTTCGTGTTTATTGTTTGTTAGGTGTAATGTCTGTCTTATGTTAGTTATATCCATCCATCCATTTTCCAAACTGCTTATCCTACTGGGTCGCGGGTGGTCCGGAACCTATCCCGGAATGTGGAATGGGCACGAGGCAGGGAACAATCCAGGATGGGGGGCAGCCCATCACAGGGCACACTCACACACAAATCGTGATTATATTATTGCACTATACTGTATAAATAAAAAGTAAACTTAATACCAGTTGTGGTAATAAAGTGCACAGAGAGTAAGAGAGAGTAGGGTTTCACATAAACGTATGTTCATTAGCATTTAGTATTCTGATGGCTTTGGGGTTAGAAGCTCTTATTAAATCTGGTTGTTCTGCAATGCATACTGCGGTAACGTTTACCAGAGGGCAGAAGTTCAAACATCTCATGTGCTAGGTGCGTGGGATCTTTTTTAAATATAATTATGCATATGTAGAACTAGGGATATGATCCTGTTAAGTATGATAGTTCTGTCTCATTATTGCAGGATCGACATCCATAGTAACTGTGGTGATCTATCCATTTGTGTGCATGTCTGTGTGTGTGTGTGCGAGCGGGTATACCTATCCTACCCCATAGCGTGATAAATACCTGTTTTTTTTTTCCCTTATGGGGACCACGAAACTGAAAACCAGGAAAACTCTATTTTATAAAAATCTGTGACTGCTGTGGAAAAACTAAAAATGCAAAACCTCTTTTATTTTGCTTGGTTACTTATGGTTATGGTTAGGGCAGGGTGGGGGTTAAGATTGTCATAGTTAGCGTTAGCATTTATCCAATAGAAGTCAATGAGCGGGCCCCATAAGGATAGGTATACCCTATGTGTGTGCATGTGTGTGTTTGTCCCATATTGCCTGGGCTTCAGGATACCTCATAACCCGGAACTTCATCAGAAGTAGTTAGAAAATGGATGAATGGATGGATGGATGGATGGATGGATGGATGGATGGACAGATCAATAAAAGTACAGAACATCCATTTTACAAAGAACCATCAACACTAAATGTATGCACTGGTCATGCTCCTGGAAATTAAACTTCTTTTCTGAAAAGCAGCATGTTCATAAATTAGCTGCTGTTATACCTTGGGGGAACAAATGCAGATGAAATTGTAAAACAAACTGCAGTGGCAAAACAGTTCTGGCTGCCTGTGCTGCCCTGCCTGCCCGCCCTCCTGCCCATTACGTCCTGCCTGTGCCACCCTCCTGCCTGCCCTCCTGCCTGTTTACGTCTTTCCTGTGTGCCCTGCTGCCAGTTATTCTGTATTTACATCCGGACTTAACTAATTGAACCATATAAACCATATAAATCAGGACTTTGTTAACGTGACTTCTGACCTGTGGAGGATGGGCTCCCCCTTTCACTCTGGTTCCTCCAAAGGTTTCTTACTATGACTGAGTTTATCCTTGCCAATGTCGCTTTCTAATTTTTCAGGCTAGATCTTGCTCACTGGGACAATTGGGCAGGGACAAAGTAAAGTGCTTTGAGACAATGTAAGGCTATGAAAATGTACTATACAAAATAAAGTGAATTGACTTGAGTAATGTGGCACAAAGCAACCCTTCTTTGCCACAGGAAATGTCTGGTGCAATTTCTTTTTTAATTGTACATGTCAATTGCATAATACCCTAAACTAATTCATTATTATTTCTATTATTATCATCATCATCAGTATTTCATTAGTATTCCATGGTATTTAGATTTTTCAGGAATCAGTGTGTGTACTGTATACTTTTTAATTTATTTGCACTATGTGTAGTGTCTCTGCAGCTGTATATACTTGCTGCATTATGCACAAGAACTTCCCTCAGGCATCAGTATAGTTAATCAAATGTAATATTTCTTGCTTGTTTATTAAGTTGTTTTAGGTATTTTGTGTGTTCCACTTAATTTAGTGTAATTAGTCCTAGTTGACTCAGGTTTAGTTAGATTTTTCCTTCTGTTGTTCCTCTGCATCATGCTACTGTCATAAAATTTCAATGTCTTACCTAACTTAAGAGTTTTGTGCATTGTGTTTTGGAGAGAAAGAAATCATTACTTTTTTTCTTTAGATTCATCCACTGATTCTATCACCTATGACACATTCCCCCTGAATATTTGTTTGTTTATTTATGTATTTGCTTGGGGGATGGAATTAACAAACAGAAATAACTGAATGAATCAGGGTAGTGAAAAACATTTATAAACTTATCATTTTGGTATTGGTACGATCCTGTTCTGGTTAGTTAGCCGAGGGAGTAAATCATCCGGAGTTTCATCTCTCAATCTCCTCCTACACCCACTCAGCATCACAGTATGGACTCCCCAATGCAACTGATCTGCACGTATTTGTACTCTGGGAGGAAATTGAAGCCCCCATAGGAAAAACTCAAAGCCTACAGACATATGCACAAAACCAGGGGACATGCTCAGTTCTGCAGGCCTGGAAGTGTGAGAGAAGGCTATTTATTGAGTTTCCCCTCTGCCCCTGGTAAAGATGAAACATGCACAAGTCATTAAACACACATATACTTACATGAAAGTCTGACTGATACTGGAGCTTCCAGTGCCCGTAAACCAGGTACTGGGGTACTCCATTTCCTTCTTGATAATTAGCGCCATTGAAAAAAAATCGGTGCCTTTCCTAATATTAACTGACTCTCAGACAAATGTACTGCTTGAAGACCCTGCCACTATTCGCATTTTCCAGCAGGAGTCACAAATCTTCATTGCATTCAGTTTATTCTCAGATGAGCTCATGCATGTTTCTATGTGCATCTTTACACTTAAACAAATACAGCTAACCTCTGTTGTTATATTCCATATATATTTGTCGTGACTGGCCTTTTTTCTCAAATGATGGATTTCTGAAACTAAAACTGACAGTATTCTAAAATATTTATATTGCCACATCATCGACACATGTTCTAATATGACATAGCATTCCCCTGGACCATAGTGCGACTTAGAGACAAGATATAACATGCCCTTCACGGTAAAACACTAGATAGGTGCAACACTTAATGTCAACGTTGTCAATGTCAATGTTGACTTAATGTCAACGTTAAATTCATGGATTCGCAAATTAAGTAACACGGTTACAGTACAAAAACGAGCAGAGCTGTGTATGGCATGACTATCTCGCGGCGGCGACAAAATATGCTTATCCTTCTAATTATTCAGAAGAAAATATATTTGCAAGCACAGCCGTTCACGGCTTCCGTACAAAAAGCTGTCACTACGCTACAGGAAGAATACACGACCAATATAGGATTTACACAAGTCTGCTTCTTTTGTTTTATTTAGTAACAACTTTCACAAAAATTGACAGCAATACTGCTAAAAGTGCAGATCTGTTGCCAAATTAAATAAACAAAGAAATTAATCATAAAAATATTCAAAGTATATACAGCCAGGGGCGCCGCTAGCAATTTTGGGCCCTATGACAAAATATGAGGTTGGGCCCCCCTATCACACCCATTCAGATCTCTGGGGGCCCCTAAAGGGCGTGGGCCCTTAGAATTGTCCCAACTTTCCCCCCCTTAGCGGCGCCCCTGTATACAGCTAACCATTTCCAATCGAAAAGTACATACAAGTCTCCAATATAAGTTATACAATGGAGCGCAGATAAAACTTTTAAATAGTAATTAACCAAACTATATAAAGAATACAAGTTTGAATACAGGTAATTTGTATAAATTTTACTGTGTTCAGACTGAAAAATCAGCACCAGCCTTACACACATTGCAGTTCTGCTTTTTTCTTCTTTTAGCATAATTACCCGTTTCACGTTCACGAGGCAGAAGATCCCTGCAAATGTGAAAATTCACAAGTAACAGGCACCATTAGCCTCAAGCCATAACAGTCTGCTAGCCTGAACAATAGCAAACTCTATGTATTACCAATTATTACGCAGGTTGTCACTTTATCAAATCATGACTGTTACTAAGAAGTGGGAGTGAAACGCGTGTCACGAGATCTCGCGATATTACAACATGACGAGATTTCTCGTTGGAGCGAAAAGCCGTTTCACGAATGCGCTGCAAATGAGCTGCTGTAAATATGTCGGCATCTGACTAAATTACTATAGTAGATACCCCAGACACTTTTGAATCTTTTGTGTGTCAGCATTTCGGGTGCCCGGCGGAAAATATAAATGGCGAAAGGGAGACAGACAAAACACGAACCATCTGTAAGGACTGTAGAAAGCTAATGCCGCACACAGCGGCTAATGCTACTACTAACTACTATGCAAAGCCATTTGCAGCACCATCATAGCTCTTTATTTAAATTCACTGCACCGGTGAAGAAAACATTTTTAAAAAAATGTTATGTTTATTATTGGGTGCTTTCCACTTCATGCACCCACATACAGCGCTAGCTTAAAGCAATGCATTCTGGTCCTGACGCAATGCATCATGGTTATATTTTTTATCGCCCGTTGCATTACGTCACCATGTCACATGGTACCAAAACTCCGCGAGAGCAAGACACATCAGGCAGCACCTCTTAGCAGGCTGCACAGGCTGGATCCGCCTCCATTACGACACAACTTTGCCCTTATTGGCTTAAGATTTTAGTTACATACATGACGTTTGTATATCTGCTATTTCTCCCGAGAAGCAGGTAAAGCGGTAACTGCTTTTCAATTAATTTACTTGGTAAAATTAAATTTAAATAAATGATATGAATATTGTAATAGTACTCGTGAGCTTTGTTTGTTGTTAGTTACTGTAATGTTGCGCTGCTTTATTTGTTTAATCGTCTTGTCTGTGAAGACATTCAAGTTAATCAAATAAGAACTGCACTGTACACTGTACATGACCATAAAAACTTTGAATCCTTGAAATAAATGTTTTTGATCTTTTCCTTGGCAGTTATCTTTTTACACAGGGCCTCTATGTACACAATAGTTATTTTTTTCACGACTAACAGTATGGATCAGGAGTTGGTTATTGTAAAAGAAGTAATGTGCATGCAGGTGATATTTGTATAGATTTATATTTACCCCTAGGTGATAAGTTTGACAGTCATTTCTTTTACCGTTTGGCCTCTCGGTTGAACATAATAGTGGCGCGAGCAGCTCCACTTGGTTTTTTAAAAATACTCAGCCATGAACTTTTGGTGAACTCAGGTGAATCCCTTCCTTCAGTAGTAAACCTTGGTAGTTTCAGCCGTTTACACATTGTCTCACTAAAAGGTTGATAATATATTTGTCCTTTTACATAGTGATAAAATATACGCGATAAAAATGTGAATATTCATAGATTCAGGACTAACAAAGTAGCTAACAGAAACTCAGACTAACAAAAGGTGCAAATACATACTCAGTTGGTTCCATTGTGTTGATTACATTATAATGTTTACATTGTAATGATTATATCATGGATATTTGGCATACTTTTTATAAAATCGTAATTCTTATATTCTGCGTTATATAGTGCTAAATAATATTCCATAGATGGATGGACTTTATTAATCCCCGTGGGGAAATTGTGTTTTTTATGTCTCCCTCAACTTACTCTTTGTGGAGTAAGTTGTCCGCGAAGTGCAGCTACCTGTTGGGGCGCCCAGGGAGCTGGGGGTTAAGGGCCTTGCTCAAGGACCCACAGACGTGCTGAGGCTGGGTTAGTTTCAACTGGTGACCTCATTACAGGCACAAGGACTGACCCCTGCCCCCCAACTGTGTATGAGTAGCATTTATGCTGTTTCTTGAGTGTGAGCTAGTACATAAACCAGCTAGTGCTCACCATTGCAAAAATACTCTAGCTTTCTGTCATACACATTTTTTTATTTTCTTACATTGTCCGTTTTTGTTCATAGTCTGTAATATTCTGAATAACGACAATGTAGAGGAAAAACAGATTAAATTCTCCTTGTTTGTAATTTCCCCATGTAATCCACTGCCTTGTGGTAAGAGGTGCAAAAGTCAGACGCGTTGAATGATGAGGATACGATATTGAGTTTAGTTCTTGAGAGGATTTATTCATATGATATTTTAACACACAGTACTTTGAACTGGTTTGTTTGGCGCAAAAGGGCCGATATGCAGACACCATCACACATGGCAAATACGGTCAATGACTGTTTCACTTTGCACCTTCAGCCCTGAGCCGCGTAATCTCAGCACCTTTAATAACAACCATTGCTGCCTCCTACAGGTGGGAATACACTTAGACAATAGTAAATATCACTAAGGCAGGCAAGTACCTCTCGTTTCAAGTGTTGCAATACTATATAACATTATATTATAAACAATAAATACGAATAAATAAAAACATTAAACAAATAAACATAATCAATAATATTCATGAATAATTATGCTTAATATACAAATAAAAGAATAGCTCCTGCAGATGATTTCAGATAACTACTGGAACAATGAGTTCTGGAGGGGAGCAAGCTCTGTTACATGCTATAGAAATGTTGATCTGATTCCTTTCATTATCAGATTGTTACCACTGTTAAAAACCACAGATATTGTATTCTGATTGTATGCATTTCCTTATTAGGGCATGTCAGTTACTTCTGTTAAAAAATCCGTTTATTCTGACGTCGTAAATTTCCTGATCAGAGTTTACCCTCTTTAACACTAGATTTACCGAGTTTTTATTCTCTGCTGAGAGTCCCAAGGTGTTTGTCACCCCTGCTGTGATTTTCGCAGGTCTTCAGCCCCATCCTCCTCCTGCTTTTGTTGTGCAAACACACCCATTACCTGTGAGGCCTGGCACATTTGCATTTTTTACTCAGAGTAGCTCAAATCCAAGGCAGACTAAACCTCTGTGTGTGACATGGAAACCTTCACAAAAGTCTGCCATATCTATACCAAATATCCCACACACTGACTGACCTGCAAATATGAAAGACGCACATTCACAAAATATATGGAAACACAAGTCTGTGTTATTTATAAAACAAATTGAGTGAAAATAGAATGAAAAGTTGCTAATAGAATGAAATGAATAAAATGAAAACATGCTAACACTTCAGTCTCCAATGCATGTTTGTATATAAATGTCATAAGCTGAGTGAAGTCATGGTCCATGGTTTTTGACATGCTCATACACATACAGAATAAAATGTCATTTCATTTTCATTGGCCATCACTGAATTATAACACCAAAAGTGAATTTTGTTTTTGTGTGATCTCTCCAGCTTTGCATGTTTGGCTGTTCATGTAAAAATTGATGTATCCGTGCCTCAGTTCCAGGTTCATCTCTTCATCATCTTTCTGCCTTTTGTCTCAGTGGTTACTGTCCCACACAGTCTGTCTATCTTTCAAAGTCTGTGTTTGCAGCGTTTGAAAACCCAGTGACCATCATCCCTGTATTTGGCAATGGAGTTCCTTGGCTAGAAGAATCGGAAACAATCTTCTTTTTCCTTTCCACCCTGTAGATGCTTTGTACAGAACGTAGGCATTCACCGCCACCAAGTCCAGCATGTTGTAAAACACAGCTACTGGCCACTTGCTTGTTGCTGCTCGTACTGAATACATGCGCGCCATTCTAAACACTGACGTGGAGAATTCCTCTCCTTGTGCAGTGTCCTTTGCCAATGGAGGAAGTTCACGGCAAACGTTATTCACCATGCCCAGTAAAGTGAAGCAGTCTGTGTGACAGTGACAGTGAGGTGAAGAAATTGTCCGTTGTGACATTTCTCCCGTCATCCAGAAATGGCTCCATCAGACTCATGACCACGTTCTCTGCCAGCCTTCACCAAGAACTGTGCTGAAAGTTTCACTCCAGGAGAAAACATGAACATAGATGTACAGCTGTTCTCGACCAAGGTTCATTGTCCATGCAGTATATCGCATCCAAGCCGGACAAATTTGGGATCAAGTTCTGGATGGCCACGGATTTGGAGACCAAATACGTCTGCAACATGTCCCCTAACTTGGGAAAGGACCCCAGTCACCAGAAAAGGGAGAGGCTGGCAGAGAACATGGTCATGAGTCTGATGGAGCCATTTCTGGATGACGGGAGAAATGTCACAACGGACAATTTCTTCACCTCACTGGCACTGTCACACAGACTGCTTCAGCGCAAAACAACACTACTGAGCACAGGGAATAAAGTTTGGTATGAACTTCCTCCAATTTCAAAGGACACTGCACAGCAAGAGGAATTCTCCGCGTCAGTGCTTAGAAGTGGCAGTGTCTCCTTGACAATTTATGCACCTAAAAAAACAAGATTGTGTGTGTTCTGAGTTCCTTGGACCAAGATGTGGCGATCTGTGAAGGCAGAAAGAGGAAACCCAACACGATAACAGACTATAACCACATGAAGGTATGTGAATGTGTGTATAATTTTACATCAGTGCTACAATGTTTTCTGATATGTACTATACAGGCCTATATAGAAAGAAGGTAGAAAAAAAGCAAATACACTCATGACTCTCTCTCTCTCTGCTGTTATAGTGTGGTGTAAATGTGTTGGACCAAATGGCGCGCATGTATTCCGTAAGAGCAGCAACATGCAGGTGGCCAGTAGCTGTATTTTACAACATGCTGGACCTGGTGGTGGCAAATTCCTACGTTCTGTACAAGGCATGTACAGGGTGGGAAGGCAAAAGAAGATTATTTTTGAGTCATCTAGCCAAGGAACTCCATTGCCAATTTATGCCACAAAAGGCTATGGGGACAGAGGAAGGCTGCTGCTGTGCCAGGACTTGTATGGACAACTCAGTGTCAGGTACAGGAGAACTGCAACAGAAACCGCAGCAGGTTTACCAGTGCAAAGTGTTACAAATTCACTTGCGCCAAATGCAGGGATGATGGTCACTGGGTCTGCAAACACTGCAAAGTTTGAAACACTCAATTTTTTTTATAAATAAAACAGACTTGTGCTTCCATATATTTTGTGAATGTGTGTCTTTCATATTTGCAGGTCAGTCAGCATGTGGGATATTTGGTATAGATATGGCAGACTTTTGTGAAGGTTTCCATGTCACACACAGAGGTTTAGCCTGCCTTGGATTTTAGCTGCTCTGAGTAAAAAAATGCAAATGTGCCAGGCCTCACAGGTAATGGGTGTGTTTGCACAACAAAAGCAGGAGGACAATGGCCCAAGAAACTCTCAGCAGGGATGCTAGTAGGTGTTAGGCCCAGGGAATTTACGCAAATTTGCGTAGATTTGGCAGTTCTAGTGTTAAAGTGATGGAGGTCCACTTGTGCGAAAGATACATCGATATGCATATGAGATTTCGTTTGTGCCAAAAATATGTAAATAGCACACAGTCCATGTCGACTGAGCATGTGACAAAGAATTTTTCTGTGACAATTCTATTTTGTCAATGAGTTTGTCTGTGGAGCCCCTGAAGGGACCTAATGGTGTCCGCTAATTAGATACCCAGAAATAAACTGTGTGGCTCCTGCCCAAGCATTGCTGCCCAAACAGCAGCTTCCTCCTTATGCCACCGAGGGAGGAGTAGCCAGTGGTTCCCCTGCCCCTTCCCCTCTCCCCCCTGCAGACGAGGATCATAACCATTCAGCACCCGACTCTACCTCCTTCTCGGTGAAGAAGTGCCGTGGCGAAACACTCAGGCAGCAGGACGAGGTAGCAGAAATTCTTGCCCCTATGTTGGTATGTCCAAATCCTCAAGGGGGAGATAAGGTTTGCTCATCTGACACTGTAGATGAAGGAGTTGAACATAAGAACATAAGAACTATACAAACGAGACGAGGCCATTCGGCCCATCAAGCTCGCTTGGGGAGAACTAAACTAATAGCTCAGAGTCGTTAAAATCTTATCTAGCTCTGATTTAAAGGAACCCAAGGATTCAGCTTGCACTACATTATCAGGAAGACTATTCCATACTCTACACGCTGCGTAAAGAAGTGCTTCCTTAAATCCAGCTTGAAATGTTCTCCCGCTAATTTCCACCTATGGCCACGAGTTCGTGTATTTAAACTAATGCTGAAGTAACTATTTGGTTGAACAGCATCCAAACCTGTTAGAATCTTATATACCTGGATCATGTCCCCCCTCAATCTCCTTTGCTTGAGACTGAACAGATTTAGCTCAAGTAACCGTTCCTCGTATGACATTCCTCTAAGACCAGGAATCATTTTTGTGGCCCTACGCTGCACCTTTTCTAAGGCCACAATGTCCTTTTTAAGATATGGTGACCAAACCTGCACACAATATTCTAGGTGAGGTCTCACCAAGGAATTGTATAATCTTAGCATTACCTCCCTTGACTTAAACTCCACACACCTGGAGATATACCCCAACATCCTATTGGCCTTTTTTATTGCTTCCCCACACTGGCGAGAATGGGACATGGAAGCATCAACATACACACCAAGGTCTTTCTCATGATCAGCTACCTTTATTTCAGTGACACCCATGAAATACCTGTACTTTATATTTCTGCTCCCTAGATGGAGTACCTTATATTTATCGACGTTAAATTTCATCTGCCAGGTATCGGCCCAGTCACTAATTAAATCAAGATCCCGCTGTAGCTGCTGAGCCACTAATTCAGTATCTGCTACACCACCCACCTTGGTGTCATCTGCAAATTTCACCAGTTTACTGTATATATTGGTATCCATATCATTTATGTAAATTAGGAACAATAGTGGTCCTAAAATCGAACCCTGCGGTACCCCACTATGAACGCAAGCCCACTGTGAGTTGAAGGACATTGCCAGTGACCTGCTGGACCCCAGGCAGAACAGGCCTCACCATGCGACAGCCCTTCAGAGACTGGTCCTCCTGCGCATGGACTGGGGCATGATGCATCAGTTTAAACAGGAGCCTGGTAAATCCTGCGAGTGCTACACCAAGCGACTGATGGCAGCATTCTCCAACTACAGTGGGATGGACTCCACAACGGACCGAGAGTGTATGTGATGTAAAATACACTAAGATAGGTAAAAACTCTTTTGTGGACTAAGTAAAACAAACATTTTATGTTCTAGTTTTCTTAAAACTACTGAAACAAATAATTGGCTACACTGCAGTTCCGCTGTTTTGTTTGGCACCCCTGCATGTCGTGCATTGTGTGGAAAAAACCTGAAGGCTGAGGAATGTTACGTAACACAGCTAGAATGTAAAAACTCTCTCTGGTGTAATTCACTGCATAAAACCAATGGTGTTAAGTGTGATGTCTTCTTCATAACACTCCCTGATGTTTGTGTCCGTGACCATGAGATAGGGTGGGCTGCTTTTCTTCCTTCCTTTGACTAGTATTCCTCCTAAATTGTTCATCTGTATTTGCTGCATTGGTACTTGATGTGCGTGTGCCTTGTGTCACGATCGCCATTTAACGGGAGCGGCGGACGGGCAGGAAACAGGCAAGGCAGGCAGGATACGGGGATTTATTAGGAACACGGGGTGCAGGAAACATCTCACGCAGACGGACTTCAATGACGGACACTGAACTCTAGTAAGACATGAACTCAAATAGACAGGACTGATTGAAAATAATCGGACACAGCTGGGTACGATCAGGGAAGCACACGTGGATAATCAGGGGGCGTGGCACACACGGTGGTCAGACTGTCCGGGACCTCCTCGGGGACTAGGGCAGGAAAGTCTGGAGCTGGGTCAGGGACAGGAGTGGGGCCAGGAACAAGAGCCCCAG